>NC_056709.1:18144111-18444111 GCF_018831695.1 Puntigrus tetrazona | reverse complement strand
GTTTGCTGCAATTAATAGCAGAAATGGCTCGCTTCATATTTAAATAAATGACTTTGGTCTTTCAAGTTGCACACATATGGATGACTTTGATTTCTGGGAAGCCAAGGCTATGTTTTGTATCCACAAAACAGTGATGAAGTTGAGAAGAGAGATGGAGCCCACTACTATCGGTCCATCCCACCCATCTGTCCCTCCAGCTGTCTCATGTCTATCAATCATTCTCAAACACACACACACACACAGCCACTCGCTTTCTGTCACATCAGAGACTACAGCTCTATTAACCAGAGGAAGATGCAAAACTCACCATCCAAACAGTTTAAAGCTGAGTGGGGGTTTCCTTTCAACCAGACAGCATCGAGCGTGCTGCTACAAATATTATGATTTATCAAAACTATTTTATGCACAAAGCAGAATGTCAGCAAAGCTGTAGCAAAAAAAAATCCAGAAAGCTGCCTTGCTGTTTCTTGCCTCATGGAAAGTTAGAGCTCTGCTTTGTTACATGCTAACATCAAACTCTTTATACTCAAATAAAACTGAAAAACAAAAAAGGAAAAAAAGTGTACAATTGCAATCAATATTTCTCTCACTTTGTCTATGATGTTTAGTAATGCTTTTAGTAAAACTTGACAATAAAAGTTCATACTGAATGAAAAAGCAAATTCATTTGCTTTTGGAGCGTTAAAAAAGGCTCACAAAACCTGCTTTAAATGAAATCGACCAATCATCAAAAGGGTTTGGAAAAATTAATCACTGAACAAATCGTTTGGGAGTCATTCAACAAATAAGGTAAAATAAATGAATATTTTAAGAAAATAAAAGTTTGTTTTTGACCTTGCATGCTTGTCAACCTGTTGTTTGGGACTCCGAAAACCAATTCATAACCCATAATAAAAGGCACTTTAAGCTTAACTACTTGCAGCAATATTTTTACAGCATTGGAAGACTGGCATGTAATGACTAATTTTAATAATTCTGGGATTAATCATTGATAACACCAAAAGAACAAGGTTGCTGCCTGCTTTTTAGAACAGCTTTGATGCCTTAAAATGCTGTCTATGTAGGCAGCTCACCAGGTTATGCAGCAGAGTTTTGGTCTCAAATCATTTGAATGTAACAGGTAGCATGTGTAGCTTACTTAAGAAAAAGACCATTTTCTACACACACGCACACACAATTGTGTAAATCTACCAAGATGCAGTGTTTAAAATCATTGCCATTTTCTATGGACAGACATACACAAGGGAAAATCTCTGGACTTCTAGAAACATCGGACTTATAGAATCAAAGCACGTCCACTCAACTGCACACACGTCCAATGCTCTCTTCCTCTACACAGATACAAAAACACAGACTATTTCATCACACCTCTCCAAGAACACGGCTGCCACCTACTCAATCATGAATACTGACGGCGTCTTCCCTTCCACTGCCTCAGAACAAACAGTCCAGCCATAGCTTTGAGGCACACAGCTTCTGCACATGAACTTTTGCAAAAGAATGAAGTAGAGCAACATATAGCAGAGTACAGTATAGAGAAAAGTAAAAACAATAAGTGTACTCACAAGGCACAGCGTGGCGGTAGAGGTTGTCACGTATGGTTTGCTGAAGCTCGTAGTCAGCAGAGGATTTCTGAAACCTTTGGCTCAGGTAGTGTTTCAGGTCTTTATTCAGTTTATTTCCTGCAAAAACAAAAGGAATACGTTAGTGGTTCTGAATCATGTACAGACTCAGCAGATATCTGCAGTAGCGCAGTTTGCTTCTCACTCACTGTTTAACCAACAATGGATAAAACTAACAGTGGCTAAAATGGCTAATATGATTGCAGCTGGTACATATTATGATCTGAAGAGGCTTTGGGATGTTCCTATCCCTATCCCCTAGAACACGGGTTTGTATTAATGCAATGGGCTCAAGAAAACGAATTTGTATATATGTCAGTGGTCTTATTTGGTAGGAGTTTTGCAAGCAAATGAAAGTGGACACCTTTGTGACAGAGGAGATGCTAATAAGTGTGTTAATCAAAAGTTTATGGTTAGTAATTCTTTTTGAAAGAAATGAATACTTTTGTTCATCAAGCAGACATTAAATCGCTCAAAAGTGACGTAATTCAAAACATTTCTAATTCCAATAAATGATGTTTTCCATTCATCGAAGAATCCTGAAGAAGAAAAGTATTACATATTAGAATGATTTCTGAAGGAGCATGGCTGATGAAAATTAAGCTTAGCATCACAGGAAGGAATTGCAAATATATTAAAATAGAAAACACTTTTTGAAAAGGTTAATAATATTTACGATATTACAGTTTTTACTGCATTTTTTCTTAAACTAATGCAGCCATGGCGAGGATAAGAGACACTTTAAAAACCAAAAAAACACCCATGCTGAGAATGGTTTAAAATTATGTTGTAACTATGTTTCTCAAACTGCTAATCAATGACAAATGAAACACATTTGTAAACATTAATTATGGCGCTTGGGTGTGAAAGAGTAATCCATGAGACATTAACACATAGTAGCACACCTCCATTCACACTCGTGGGGATACCTGGCTGCCACCTCAACCCAGTGCAAGCAATAGAGTGGGCCATGTGAAACATTTCCCACCCTCAGCTCCACCATCTGTTTAGAAGACACAGATCGCTTACCCAGCACCATTTCAAAGAGATGCCAATAGCCAAAAGCTGTTTATGTGTTAATGTGGTTCCGCTGGGTGCCCGCACCAATGCCAGATCAGTCGTCGGCACTGCCTTCCCACAAACTCTCCATTTCTCACATGTACAAGTGACTCAAGGGACTTCCCTTTACCGGATTAATGGGAATATTGCATTTCTAGAGAATTCTTTGAATGAATAGTCTCATTAAGGCCTAATGATGTAATCAGTTTCTCTCTCGCTCGCTCTGTAGTCTGTCGTTGATCAAATGAAACTGCATTTTAAAACTTTATGAACATACATAATTGGTTGCCTTGGCGATACTCAGCGCTGCAAGTCTCAAATGCCGCCCTCTGCCCTTGAAATGTTCCTACGAATGGCATAAACCAGCACAGATGGTAATATACTGTAAAGATTGTGCCGATCTGGGCTCTTTGAGCGTGCACAGTAGACGCAAAATCTCATGATCACCAACAATTTTCCACAATCACTTCTAATCAAATCTACATCTTGATCCCAGTTTGGAAACATCACCTTGTCATTAACGCACTGGGATATCTAATGCGGTTTATCTTGTGTTTTGTATAACTAGGTTTAGCTCTGTACAGGTGACAGTCAGATGCAAATCACAATATGAAATAATTGATAAAGATACATTGAATAAAGCCATTTCACAGCAGTGAAAAAATGCAAAAAAAAAGTAGTTCACGAAAGCAAAAAATGCTTTTAATTTCACAAAAGTTAAACATTTATAACACTGTGGTCTATGAATTTAAACAGATCCTCAATCGTTCAGTAAAATGTAATAAAAAACATTCAAAACACACACATTGCATTGAGGTAAAGATGTAGATTTAACACACAGTTTGTGTTACCACCACCGTGTTGAGCAGGCTGTACAATTAGCTGCAGAACAAGTAACAGCTCTGCCAGGCAATGTTCAAGCTAGAAGGTCAGAAAAGAGCTCTTCTCTTCTAATTGAACCTCTGGAGGATTGTTTCTTAATCTAGCCACATCCAAGTCTAAAAATATACTTCGATGCGAAACCCATTAGACTGCTTTTTCAGAACTAAAACGGGAATAATGTGCGAGTGTGAAATTCCTGTTGAGTTGGTGTGTGCAGTCTGGCGTTGATGTTAGCGCCGAGGCATACCGCTGTGAATTAATCCCTGCAACAGGTTGCGAGTCATTACTCAAACCTACAGCAGCCAGACTACACACACCCACCCCCATCCATCATCGCAAACTCACTTTATTCCAATTAGCTGCTTACTAGTCGGACTCAACGGCAACAGTGGACTTCTGACCAGATAAGAGCTAAGATCTTGCCCTGCAGAGACGAGACCAAGAGATGGGTATACACACACACAAAGACAGTAGGAAGATACCATGGGACAGACTTTATAAAACAAAGACCATTTTTTGGTGTATGTAAGCATATGTGATGCAACATTTTTTTTAACGGTTCCAGCCCTTTCCAATTGCGAATGTATTCAAATGTAGTCAAATGCTGCGGCTCTCTGAAGTTGGCTGATAATATGATTTTCAGGAATGAGAAGTAAGATCGGTTTTGCTTTTAGTTATTTTTTTAACCTAATCAAAATAACCCAACTGCTGTTTGATTGAGATTAATTGGAATGCACAATGAAAAAAACATGATTTCTGAAACACACACACCCATGCTGTCAAGTGATTAATTGCAATTAATCACATCCAAAATAAGTTTTTGATTGCATAAAATACCTGTGTTCTGTGTATTTATTATTTATTATGTATATATAAATACACAAACAGACAGTAAATATTTACATATGTGTGTCTTCTGTGTATGTTTATTATGTGAACTGCATGTTCAGAATCATATATGCATATGCATTTTTTACTGATATTATTAGTCATAAAATAAGAAGTCAGTCTGGTCTGATGAGAGAGTTAGTGATCAAGTGTTCTAAAGAGCAAAAACGTGATGTAAGCCAGAAGGAACTCTTGAATAATGCCTTAAATTACTGTGCATTATTTGTTCTGGAAAAAAAAATGCAGCGTACTAAAATGTTTAGGGTGTCATTTTACACATACCGTGCACTTTTTACACTCAGCGAGTAGATTAGACAAGGCATAATCTTATTATGTGTGTTTCAAGCGATATGGAAATAGATTTAGCGCAGAGTAAAGAATGGCTCTAAAAGCACCTTTTCGAGAAACAAGTGTTTTGTAAAGAAAATATGATTACAAGATATTTTTCCAACGGGGGAAGCAGCATAACTTACAACCAATAATAACTATATTATTCAAATACCAGAATATAGAGTACCACACAATCATAGTAAAACACCAAACACAGTAAAATGACTCCGGAACACAGAGTATTATTGGTACTGATGTTTTCTGAGCACTCAACTCATCCTGCGCTTCTCAAACAGCTGTATAATATCTGTTGTGAGGACAGCAGTTCTTCTCGATTTTGCTGACTCTTTGCTGATTTATGCAGACCCTCTAGACAGAAATTACAACGGCCCAATGGTGCACATCTTATCTTACATAGCTGACTGCTTTCTTTTTGCTTAGTGTGTCCGTAATCCTGAAGATGAACAACTAGCAGCACTAGAGTCTTCATTGGTATTTTACTCTACCGCTCTGCAAAAACAGTCCAACGAACTGGCAGCGCAGAGAGAAGGATAAGTCACTCTTTGAGTCTGCGTATACTAGGGGACACACCATTTGGTGTCCGGACCCCAAATCCCTCCTAAAATAGATAATTAGAAAACAAATTGCTACCGAATCAACTGCACCTGGCAGAGATACCGATAAGCTCCCAACTGCGAGCGCCCACTTAACATGACAGCCAAAGCACGCTGGATTAATTCCAGCATGTGTGTATCTGCATTTATACAAGTGTGCAAGACAACTGTCTCAGTAGCCAATTACCTGCTGGATCAGAATAAACGAAAGCACAGTGTGTTTGGTAGAGATTGCTGGATCAGACGAAGCATCCAGCATTCAGAACGATGAGATGAGAGAGAACGAGGAAGTGTGTGTGCGCGTGTGTGACCTGGTACCACTCAGAAACATAACTGCCAGCTGACACCAGCCCTAAATTCTAGGAAAAATGAAATCCAGTAACTGAACGGAGGCTTGTTTTACTCACTTGGCTTTGGAGATGGAAAATGAAAGAACTGTCAGATTTGCAAATTTCTTTGGAGTCAAGCTACTTTCTGAACATTTTCCTCTGCCTGTGCATAAAAGCAGGAAATATAACTTTGTTCAGAAAGGCCTTTGGAAAAAAAAAAAAAAAAAAAAAAAAACTGGAGCCTGACAGATAAGTAAAGAAAGTGTCTGACACACAAAGTCTAACCAGTGGCGTGCAGGAGGCGTTTGAAATGAGGAAAGGGGTTTGAGTGTCCTTTATGCCCAGCGTAAAGTCACGTCCCAATTCCTTCTGAACAGATTTCAGGTTAAAGGTGTATGGAGAGCAATTTAGCTATAAATTATTTACATTTAATCATTTAACAGACACCTTTATCCAAAGCCACTTACAAATGAGGACAGTTAAAACAATTAAACAAAAGAGCAACAATACTTAAGTGCTGGGGCAAGTTCCAGGTTAGATATGAGACATTATCGAAAAAATAAACCAATTTTGTATTTTCATATTAACATTGTAATATTTGTTGTGGTGTTTCTTTAAGCAAGCAATATTTACTCATTTATATACAACAATGTAATAAAATATATAAATCTACACAAAACAATTCTATTCTGTCTGAACCGTCGTTGTTTTTTATATAAAAATACATTTATGCAAAAATATTATGAAATATTTGTATTTTTATTTAATGTAAATTACATACTATTAATATAATGTGTGTCTAATAATAATCCATTACTTTAATTTTTGATTTCTTATATACTACAAATGAAATAATCATACAATAATATTATTATTGTTGTTGTTGCTTTCATTTCATTTCAATTTAATAACTATTTATGTTTATTATATTTTCTTCATTTAGATGACAGACAGACAGATATACAATGGCTGTGTCCTGTAATGAGCTGTTCTGTGGATCCATGTGTGCAAGAGTCTGTGTGAAAAACAGGTATGAGGTCTGTAAACAGGCTTCTGTTTGGTATTCTGCTCTCGTTTCTTGCTCAGCTCTACACTGCCCTCTCTGTTTCCCTCCATTACGCCTGGCCTGCATCACACTGAGCCTTGTCACCATGACAACGCTGGTCAGAGCGGCTCATCCAGCTTTGACGTTTAAGTGTGCCGCCCCCTACTGGTGCTTAATGGTAATAAGCTCTCTGCATGTTCAAACAGTAAATTACACACTCTATAAATCATTTCAGAATTTTGGAAATAAAAATGGATAAAATTAAGCCACTACAGCATCCAAGAGTGTGAGAGCACTTTAATCAACATAGCTGACATATATTATTATTATTATTTTTTTCAGATATTAGCTAACACACATTGTAATAACATAAAAAAAATAATTAATTAAAAAAATTATCATTATCATTATATAAAAATCATCCAAAAGTGATTTAGTTACTAAGTGTGAGTATATATTACACACATATTTTTTTCAAATTTTTTTCTAAATAATTTTATCAAATGAAATGACAAGTATTTAATGTGTTAATGTGGCAGTAATTTTTAATATCAGTGCAATGCCAGTGTCACGTTAATCTTTCATTTATGACAAGGAACATACCACTTTGCACTGAAATTTATGACAATCAGAGCCTATTGGCGTTCATCCTGAGTATTTTAAATGACCATACGAAAAAAAAAAAAAAAAAGACAGACACTTTACAGCCGTATCTCTCTCCACTAGCAAGTGAAATTGTTTACCACATTCCAGATTGCTTTTATCGATTCCCAGCACTCTGG
Organism: Puntigrus tetrazona; assembly: GCF_018831695.1. Lineage (NCBI taxonomy): Eukaryota > Metazoa > Chordata > Actinopteri > Cypriniformes > Cyprinidae > Puntigrus > Puntigrus tetrazona. The sequence goes on along the minus strand of NC_056709.1, from coordinate 18,436,560 downwards.
GCAGAAAATATGCCTCCAATGATTCATCTCAGACATGCAGTGTTGATCAGATAGAGCTGTCGTTTATATTAGTCCTCTCTGACTGCAGGCATCAGACAGGCTTTTTAGCTTTGCTGGCCTTTGTGTTTGTGTCTTGACTGTTGGGGTTATCAGAGTGTTTTATGGGTGAGAGTATTCAATGTGAATGCATTAACATCTTTGGTGGATCTCAAAGAAGTACAAACTCAGAAATCTCCAAATGGCCTTTTTGGAAGAAATACAAGTTTATATACACTATTGTTCAAAAACGTCAACACTGTAAATGAAAGACCTTCATAACTTACTATTCTTGAAAGAACCTGAAAAATGAAAAAATATAAAATAAAAACAACTACTATTATTATATTACACACACACACACATATACATACATACATACATACATATATTATATATATATATATATATATATATATATATATATATATATATATATATATATATATATATATATTTCCCTTCTCTCATTCAATCTAGTCAAGCATCAGACAACCAAATTAAACTTTCACGCCGCCAAATAAATCAGACCCTTCTGATAGGATTAACTGAGAAGCATTAAGACTCTGAACACCCGGTGCGAAGTAACACAATTAATTAGCACAGCCTATTAACACTGCTAGCTTGCATTCTATGCTTGATAGAAACGCCTGTTAAAGCAGCTTAGCATCATTGTTTGTCTGCCTACAAATATTTCCTCATTAGGTCAAACCTTACATGTGTGTTAAGAGCTGCTTCAGGAGTCTGGCTCTTTCAGGACATTACAAAAACGGATTTATAAGACCGCCAGTATAAGCAGGTGGAAATGGATTGACCTGGAATGAATTTATAACCTACAGGGTCTTCAAATGTGCCCGTCTGGGATCTTCATTAACCCCAAAACTGACCACAGAGTTTTATATATATATATATATATATATATATATATATATATATATATATATATATACACACACACACACACACACACACACACACACACACACACACATAAACACATGTATGTGTGTGTTTATATATGGGTCAAAGACAGACATTCGTAAGAAAATGTAATAGAATATTTAAAAAAATTAAGAGTATTTTGAATGAGTTTTTATGTTCTTGTATTCAATTTAATATTTGCTTTAATTTGGGTTAATATACTAAGATAATATCCTCTTAATTTGAAATAATGACCAGAAAGATTATTTATCTACACATTTTTTCTATTATTATTATTATTATTGTTGTTGTTGTTGTTGTTGTTGTAGTAAGCACAATTTTGGTAAGAAATTATATTTATTATTAATGACATTATCTTAAGAACAAAAAAATTAAATAAATAAAAACTATACATGCATTTCTTTACTGACCATTTAAACGAGCAACAGCCACATGGTACTAAATGTCTCACACACACCTACATAGCACTTTTAACACATATTACACCTTCTCTACCCAAAGGCTTTCTCCAGCTCAACCACGGTGCAAAGGGCTATTGAACTTTCTTACGCACAGCCGACAGAAACAAAAGGCCCCATTCTTAATAAAACACTGAGTCGAGCTTGCACTGCTGAAGGCCATATCCTCACTCTGCTTCCTTCCTCTGAACTTCCTCTGCTTTTGTTCCATGGCATCTTTCTTTCTCCTCACATTAATTGTTCCCTCAATCCATTCCTGTGTCCTTCTCTTCCTTTTTTTAATCATCTTGATGCATGTGTCACTTTCTTTTACCCTCCGTCACACTATGTCGCTCTCGCTTCGCTGCAGTTTCGGTCTCTCCCCACCACTGGGTTTGATTAAAGCCTCTGTGATATAACCCACTCTCACCCCACGCAGGGACAACAGTCCCCCCGCCATGTACGTGGCAGCAGGGTGCGCTCAAAAGTCAATATGGCACCCCTCCATCCAAGCAACACACACACTTCAGGAGTGTGGCACCACGCCAGCCATGCTAACAGGAACCCTACCAACCTGTCTCGCTCTCACTCAGCCGCAATGATTTTTCTTTTTGCTGATGCAACACAATAACTAAATAAAGCATGTGCCGTCCTCACAGAGCCTCAAGGAGAACGGCTCTGTGACTAAGCAGATAGCAACCGGCTGAGCCAAGACCACCAACACCATCTTAAATCTTTCCAAGACCGTCACTAGGGGGCATGTGTGAATATGGTCCAAAGTTGAAACGCCAGATTCATTTGTTAACAGAGCTAGTTAATGTATTATCTTATGCATGGGAATACTATACGAATAACTCAACATTTTAGTTAATTTTAGCTAATGCATTTAACTAATCAGATATTAAATGTACTCTATTTTATTATAATTAGTTAAATAAGAGACAAAAGGTGTCCAAGTTCAACACAAAGAGACAACTGGAAATAAAATATGTTAACATTTAATAATAATGATAATAATAATAATAATAAAAACAAATAATTATTGAAAAATAAATAACATTTTATGGAAAATAGAGTAAAACAAAAAAACTTAACCTCATGTAAAAATACAACAGTATTATAAACAAAAAAAAACTCAAAAGTAGTTTAAAACCAGTCTACTACATTTAAACAAAATAAAATAAAACAAAATAAACATAACAAAACAAAATAAAAAATAAACCACTAGTTTGAAATGGCCGTAAACAGTGATAATGTCTAATAATACATCACCAAAGATTACATTAATCTATTGAGTTGATTCCACCACAACAGAAAGAGCTGTTTATAATGCTCTATAAAAGAACACAAAAACAAAAAACAAACATAACATTTGCACAGGATATGCTAGGCTAATGTTTTCAGTTATCGTCGAGGCAATCAATTTCATAATCTACCTTTTTTCTATGTAATAAAATGTCAAAGTAATTACTGACCGTAAAAACCACAGTTCATCAGTGAATAACAGAGAAAGGTCTTCATAAAGGGTAATTTATTTAGAAAGTCCAGATGGTACTTCTAGATGCCTCAAAGAGAGGAATAAGAATGAACCATCACCTGTAAGTCAAACACACTCCTTCACCCGTGTCATTCCTCACGGCTCTTTGCCTCACGCTGCCACTATTTAACGCTGGGGTTTTACTCCTACAACCCTATGCTATCCACCACAAGACTTTTCCTCCCTCCATCCTTTGCGTTTCCGGTCATTCTCTTATCCTCAGGCTGCTGTTGACCCTTGAGCCGATGGCCATGACCTAGTTTCTGCTGCGGTGATGCTGAGTCACGGGCCAGCAGGATGTTACATGCGACAGAGACAGGCAAGGTGATGTTGTCCACATCAGGGCCTCCCCTCCACACGCTACATCTGCCTCGGCCTATATTTAGTAACACTAATGCATGCACACAACCGCCCCAGTCTACTACATTTAACTACACTCAGTGGGGAGAGAGAGAGAGAGAGAGAGAGAGAGAGAGAGAAAGAGAGAGAGACTGCATACACATATATATACACATCATAAACACAAGCTTAGGCACCTTCCCAAACAAGTCTTTGACACACTAATCTAACGGTGGCCCAAATCCACTCCTTTAGAGCAATGCATACCGTGGCACTTTACACGGCATACTACAGCGTACGTAACACTCACACCCCATCACAGCGGGGTATGTGTGTTGCGCTATTGTGCTTTAAATGAAATATATGACTTTATAAACAAACAAAATGATCCCAAAACAGACGAGAAAGGGCAAATACAACCCAAATCGCATGAGCTATAAAAGACAGATTCAAATCCTAGATCAGTCAAAAATCTAGCCCTAAGCCTCTCTCAAACTGCGGTACATGAATGTGTAATGAAAGTGTGTGTGTGTGTGTGTGTGTGTGTGTGTGTGTGTGGGTGTGTGAATATGGCAGCTCTTATTTGTATTTGCATACTGTATGGTGTCATGCATAAATAAACATTTGTAAACAATACATTATAAAAAGTAGACCAATAATAAAGATGGTAAAAATGATTTTGTCTTTTATATGGTTTCATATGATTTTACATTTTTTTATATAATTTTCTGAAAAAGTTAAAATGTAAAGGCATTAATAAAAATAAATAACATTTTATAATAAAAAATGTCATGAGGTACAAAAAAATGTTACACTAACACGTATAAGGAATGTACATTCCATTCAAAAGTCTATTCGCTGAAAGATTTATTGCTGAAAAAGTAATATTTAAATGGTAAACGGCAGCTGAAATGGTTTGCCATAACAGGAGAAAAAAATGTAATGTTAAGAATATATTTTATTAGAAAATGGTAATATTGCTTTTTTTATTCCATTTTTGATCAAATAAAAGTAGGTTTGTTGAGTATAAGTATTCTTTGAGAAGTATTATAAATGTTACTGACCCCAAACTTGTCAGTAGTAATGTAATTTTCTTTTCTTTTCTTAGTTCAGACATCATGAATAACTTAATTTTTAATGAATCACAAAGCATTACAATGTGAGCTTACCTTGCCTCTTCTAAAAGCATCAAGATACCTGATATTTTAAGTGACATAAGGCACTTATCACTAAATGTATTTATTTTAGTAGTTAAAAGATAAGAACAGCACAAGAACGTCATCACATCGTTGTCCCTTAAAAACTGTTTAAAAAAATGTTTTGGTTAGAATACAAAAACATACTCTTTCAGTAGCCAAGGGAATGTGAAGCACATGCAATTTTAATGCCTAGCCTTCCCAATTTCATTTTCCCCTAAATTTTCGTGCTTAAAATATCAGGCGCCCATATGCGCAGAGTCTGTTAACGGCGCACACCCCGAGGGGCTTCGCAATCTGTCAAGCCAACCAACCTGCACTGATACAAACAAAGGCAAGATGCATGACTGCACTGATCACCTGCGTCACATCACAGAGACGCTCTGCATTTCAAGCGCATGCTTCTTTTTCACATCCGAACATCATTACAATGCATATTTGGGGAAGTTTATGCAAACACACTAAGCGGAAAAAAAACGCAGACGTTCAGAGGTTTGACTATGCTGTAGTAGCTGGAGACTCTCTTGTAGTGAGAGGGGAATTAATCATGAAGCCGGTAGTGACAGCTTTCTGCAGTGCAGCCTCCTTCATCATTCATTCCACTGCACTGTGACTAAACGCTTTCATGCTACATGTCATCAACCTCTTTACAAGACCAAGAACCACAACAATAGGCTCTTCATAATATCATCTCCGTTTCAATAACATCTCCCCTCATTACACAAGCCTCATCTTTTCTTCTCTGGGAAAATCACTTCCTCTTTTCCACCTGTCCTAAACAATGCGCACGTGTTCAGAAAGTGCTATGGAAATAAAGCACAGAGTGGGAGATAATCACATATTTTTATTGGGGGAAAACCAATCAGCGATATTTTCTGAACGGGCCACTGGTTTGCATAGAGAGGGGACTGAACATTACAAGTCAATAAAAAGTCAATAGAAATGGAATTCAATTCATTAAATGGCTAAAGGCTTATAAATGATCATGACTTTATTCTGTCAATCTTACTCTGAGATATTCAGATGCAAGTAGGATGTGGGAATACAATAAAACATTTTTAAAAATTTAATAATTTTTTTTTACATTAATGTATTAACTAACATGAATGAACAATAACCAACATTTATTACAGTATTAATCTTAGTAAATGTTACATTATTAGTTAATACACGTTAATTCAGAGTGTATTAACTAATGTTAATAAGTATTGTTTATTTTAGTTCCTGTGAACTAATGAAAACTAATGAACCTTATTGTAAAGTGTTTTCCTAAAAAAAAACAACAAAGCAAAAAATTTGTCAAAATTATCATCTGTGGTATCAACATTATTAAGTACTGATCCTTAAACATACTTTTTCCCCAATCTCTAATTGCAACACAGACGTAGTGTTCGATTACACTGCCGCTGAAAGGTAACATGTACGGAACACAAATAAAGCTATGATTAATTTCATACTGCAGTTAATAGTGCTAAAGAGCGCAAGCTTTGCCAAAGAAGCGTGCAGTGGGGCCGTTGTACAGCCACTTTACTGCCGTCTAATAAGATGAAGGAGCTCACGCACAGAGAAACAGAGATAATGATGCAATTATCCAACAACTCCACCTGGCAGCAGTCCAGAACATCCAGACTCCACCCCATGCTCGAACGTCCCACGTACTAACAAAACATTTGAACTCTCCTCCATCCTGCTCTCCATGCCTTTAGCCCTGCAGCCACAAAACAGGCTGAGTCCCCACACATCGGATAACAGAAAAAGACCAAACACTCAAATGAACACTGCATGAATAAAGTGGAAAAAGAAGATCATAAGTGCAGAAAAATACTAAAAATACTGAATTAAACATAAATTAACTCCAATAATCGTTGTATTATTTATTTAAAAATTAAATAATGATATTGTTTTACAATGTGTCACTCACATTTTTGCAATAAATAAAAAAAAATGTACTTGACAATTTAATAATACATTTTTAGTTATCAAAACAGCGAATCTTATAATCATAAACACATACCACTATATATTATAAACGTATGGAGAACCATTCAAAATTGTGGAGTCAGTAAAGTATTAAACTTGAAATAAGAAGAAATGTTTCATAACTCACCAAATCAGCATATCAGAATGATTTCTGAAAAATCATGAGACCCTGAAGACTGAAGAGTAATGACGCTGAAAATTCAGCTTTGCCATTACAGGACTAAATTAAAAATGTAATTAATTTAATACAAATTAAATTTTTCATACTGTGGAAGTCGATGGTGGCCATCAACTGTTTGGTGACCCATATTCTTCAAAATATCTTAATTTGAATTCAACAGAAAAAAGAAACTCATGCAGTTCTGGAATATCATGAGGGTGAGTAAATGATGACACAATTTTCATTTTGGAGTTAACTATCCCTTTAATTGTGAGTGTGAACATGGTACCTCAGTAACATCACGGCAACAACAGAGCACCTGATCCCACTTTTCCTCCAGAGAAAAGCTACTACAACCATCCTTCACTTTAATGCCAGTCTTTTCTCTCTCTCTCTGCAGATAGAGAAAGAGAAGATCCTAACTAAGCTGTAAGCTCTTTAGCTGAAGTGCTTTATGCCACATTAAGGAGCTGAATCTTCAACCCTCGCTTACAACTTTACCTCCTGCAGGACTCACTGACACGCAAGCTCATACGCCGGCATGTGCCATCACATGCTATGTTAACATGTCACAGCAGATTAGCATTTCTCAGAGGCTCACACGCTAAACACATCCAAGTACTTCCAAAGTGATTGAGTTTTCCAGATGCCAAAAAAAGGAATCCAAGAAGGCAGACCTCTCCCTTTCTCCAGATGTGCACAGCAGTACAATTTTGCTGAATTGATAAAAAAATATATATGTTCCGATAACTGTTCCACCCATTCACACCTACCCCGGACCACCTACAACCACAACACAAACTGTGCCAAATGGCAGAACTATAGACAAGGCTCCCAAAGAAACGCTTGGGAATCAACATCAGGAGTTTTGGGATTAAAAAGGCATCTTAAGCACAGGTGCAGCTTTAATCTTGCACTGAATCCAGGGCGATCGTTCAAGTAAAACCTCTCTCTCCAGAACGGATATTATTCAGCACTCCATCTCCTTCAGCGCCTCGGCCCTCTGTGTGTTTGTGGGTAAAAATTGAGTTAGACCTCCCTAGTTGAGTGGCAAACTTACAGAAAGTCGAATTCCACTGAGAGCCACGCGAGGTGAAAGCAGAAGAAATGGGTTGGTAAACCAGACAAAGATCTAATTGGGAAGAATGTGATTTTTTACAGCATTGACACAGCTGTGATAGAGATTACAGGGAGATGGGGGTGGGACTGAGGGAAGGAAAGACAAACTTTCCAGGTCTCCCTCATTCCACACTGTCAGCACACTGGCACACTTAAGATCTTCATAGCTCTTTTTGAGCTGGAGAACCGCAACCTCTCCTCACCACCAACACCCTTCAATACATATTTACATTTGAGCACACCACAGCAGTTTTTAGTTGCTTAAAGGGATAGTTCACCCTTAAATGCAATGTCGTTTCAAGTTTTTTAGTTTTGTCTGTAAAACATTTTTCTTTTCAATAACTCAATCATTTTTGAGACCCCACTGACTTTCCTGGTATAAACAAAAATGCTTCAAAATATCGAAGGTTTGTGTGAACTATCTTTTTAAATTGCCGCTGAAGCAATTGTGAAACTTTACAGAGAGAATCAAAATGAAGAGAATGCAATATTAAGCATTATTAATGGCAATATTACAATTGTGGTTGCATTTTAAGGAGAGGCTGTATTTATCTGATCAAAAACAAGCTAAAAAACACTGTAAAATATTAATAGAATTTAACGTAACCGTTTTCTATTTTAAAGTGCCCCTAATATGGATTTTTGAAATGACCTTTCATGCAGTGTGCAACACATCTGAAAGTAAATGAAAACATCCTGCAAAGTTTTAAATCTGAAAGCGCACCTTGTACACAAGTATTTTTTTTCTAAAAAGATAGAGATGACTCTGAATTATTGAAAAGAGTCATTTTTAAAAACGAATCTCAAGCCGTTTCACGTTGACATCAACATTAGCATATTGCCTGCCTGAGGAGATTACAAAGATTACATTTTAGATTAAGATTTTTTATTTTTTTTGTAGAACATGAACTGTGGAGTTATCTGATTTTGCCAAAAAAACGACTTGGGAATCATCTGCTTTTGCTATAAAACAAATTTATAATATTCAAAAAATATTTTTTTAATATGTAAAAAAACATAGGCCAACTTTCAGTTAACTTTCATTTTGTAAATTACCTGTTTTTTTAAGTTAGTATTACTTAAAACAACCGAAAAGCAGCCTGATTGATATTGCTTGAAATGCAAAATAAAAAAAACGTGATTTCTGGAAAAAAAATTTTTTTAAAATTAAATGGAGTTATTGGTTTTTCATATGTAACTTTAAAAGATGTGACATTTAGTGCAAATGTACTTGACTTATAAGTGAACCAGTGGAAAGAAAAACAAAAAAATGATGACACTGCGCCTTTAAAACTAAAATAATGAGTTTACACATTCCATAAGGACAACAAAAGTAACTGAAAAAGATTGACAGATTAAATCCCGCATGGCTGGGAAGTGACGTGACGTCTGAGGGCTAGTACCTGTGAACTCTGAGTGCACCCTGGATATATTACAGCACCTGAATGAATGATGTGTGTGTGTGTGTGTGTGTGTGTGTGTGTGTGTGTGTGTGTGTGAGGGAAAGACACAGAGAGAAGTTCTGACAGTGTGTTTTCTTTGATCCCGTGGATGCGAGGTCTCTACAGAGGATAATTTCATGGCTTATCAACTCCATTTACAATTCTTGCTCAATGATGACCTCAAATGTCAACTTCAATCGAAACCATGTGTGCCTGTGTGTGATAGAGCGGGAGACCGACAGAGCCAACAAAAAACAAAGCAGTCTAAGATTTCATGTAACTTGAAATGAGAGGTGTAATACTAGACAGGCTCTCCAATGGCATCCGTCTGTTTTCTTGCAAATGCTTTCGTGCACATTGTTAAAAAGAACTTTCACGTTATTATTTCATTCAAAAAGCTGCTGGGCTCATTTTTAATCGGCGTGCTGAACACGTTAAGTGTGAGGGACATGGTGATTGATCGCACGGATGTGAAAACGCACGCAAAGATCACTGTGGCGACAGCGCAGCAGAGCGGAGGCTGAGGAAATTAATCTGTCATGCAAACAGCAAACGAGCCCCAGCGGCTGACAACTTTCCTGTGCTCCGAACAAACACCCTGAAGGGACGATCAGGGAGACTGACGTCAAAATGCAATAAAACGCCTAAAGAAAGACGAAAATAGGCTATATTTCCAGAATGGACATGTGTCAGAACATTATTATGATATTAATATTTTCTAGTCAACATGAACCAAGATGGAAAAAAATAACACCAATAGATTGTCGCCAGTCTGACGGATGGACTGCTTGTCTGCACATGTCACAACACTTCCATATCGTTTGAAGTACAACTCATAATCAATTATATAAAATGGAGATTTTTTTTGTAGAGGATGCAATTTTTTTTAAATACTCAAAAAAAAAAATATTACAATTTTAGGATGATTGATTTTAGAGAATAAAATGTAAAAAAGTTGATGTAATAGTGCTGACTAATAAAAAAAATTTAATAGTGCTGTCAAATGATTAATCACATGATTATATACATATATATATACACACACGTATACATATACACACATATACACACACACACACACATATATATATATATATATATATATATATATATATATATATATATATATATATATATATATACACACACACACACACACACATATACATACACATTTTTGCATTATTTCAATTATAATAACAAGCCTTAATATTCAATCCTAGCTTCCTGGATCAACAGGAAATATGTCAACATGGGGAGGAAAACGGAATGGCACATTATTTGTGTGTGTGTGTGTGTGTGTGTGTGTGTGTGTGTGTGTGTGGTGTCTTCTATGAATATGCAGTACTTGGTGTTTTCAATACAAGGACACTCGTGGGAAGAATAAGACCCACCGTGTCACCCTTTGAGGGTCGGTCCATGTGCTCAGTATGAAGAAGTGAGTATTTTTCTGGCATACAGCTTTTTGACACAATCAGTGATGATGTTATCTTCGCTGTGATGTCATGCGAACCATCTGACTGCACTCGGTGACGTTCCGCATGGCGTGTTAAAAGGGTGCGGGAGGACCGTACACACACAAACACACACACACGAAAACATTTCTAAGCAAGAGAGACAAGGGGTCTGCGGTAATGTCATACCCATTTGCTCAAGCAGGGCAGCTGAGACCCAGGGCAGCAATCCTGAGTTTATATAACCGCCCTCCCCTCTCTAACAACACATGCCTCACATGCCAGGATCTGACCCCGCCTATCAGACAAGCACAGAGAGGAAATAGAGGGCTATCTCTCGGGCCGGGTCTTATGTCCTTAACCTTCACTTCTAATTATGCTAAGAGACAGGCCAAAAAAACAGAGACAGAAACAAGGGCTCTTAGTTTTGACGGTAAGGCCATTGTGAAGGCCGCCCATCTCCCTATCAGATGAGAGCTCTTTCCCTTCTGATTAGGAAGGCAGCAAGCTGTAATGACCGGCAGGGATGATCGTCCGGCCCCAAGAACAGACCAGTCACATCAGATTGTGAACCGACGGTTACATTTATATACACACCAATCTGAAGTTTCTAAACTTTTAAAAGAAACTGCTGTTAAAATAAACTGAGTTAAAATAACCAGGTATTACAAACAATTACTTTTATTAGTTGGCTTTTATAAAGTCCCTGAAGTACATGCAAGGACAAATCTAAAGTTTGATAAAGCATATAAGTTTTATAAAGTTTGTCCATTAGCATGTTTACACAACATACAAAAAGCTCAATAAAATGTATTGCAATATTGCATGACCTTGAAAGTGTTACTGATCGACAACAACAACTGAAACCTAATTAAAATAATTATTATTTACAGAAAAATAAAATAAAAATAAATGATTACAGATATTGGAAATACACATATACATACATACATACATACACATATATACATATATATATATATATATATACATATATATATATATATATATATATATATATATACATATATATATATACACATACATACAACATACACATACATACAAAAATAAAACCCAAAATAAGAATTAAATATTTTCAAAGTAATAACTGAATGTTGCTCAGTGCCTTAAAGGGATTTTTCTTGAGCTGCTGCAATGATTCTGCAGTTTCCTTTCTTTGACTTTTTAAAATGTCATTATTTAATAAAATGCAAATTGAGTTTTACTTTTTGATTCATTGCAGTAACATTAAACTGCTGAGAGGAAAACAATCACATATAAAAGCTTTTCTTAAAATTACCATCAACAGGGAATAGGACCACCATTTATGGCAGCCATTAGCCATTCATCACAGGTCCTTTTCCAACAACATTTTCACTGACTCTTTTTTTTTTTTTTTGATGAAGGCTCGACTCTTGATAAGTGCTGAGAATGCAAAAACTGGTCTTACAAATGACACACTACTCAATGAATCTGAAATTCACATGAATTAGTAGAGGGTGGGAATATTGCCCCCATCGGACTTGCATAAACTATGTTAAAGCGCCATATGCAGTCAGGGCTTTTAAAGAGCCAGCAAAAAAATTCAGCTCAGTGCTGACTAAGTTCTTCGAATCGGAAATGCTCTGGTGCAGTAAAATTGACTGTATGCCACTTTGAGGGTTATTGTTGGCCAACCTGACCACTAATGTAGCATTAGTTGAGAGACCAGCTGGACACAAAATTTTATGTATGTGTGTGTATATACAGGAATTTAATTTTATATTATGTATATATAACTCCTAATAACTAAATTATTAATTAAATTACTAAATTCTAAAGGATCGACTGAAGGACTGAATTAATGGCTGATTAAAATTCAGCTTCGCATCACAGGAATAAATTGTATTTTAAAGTATAATAAAATAAATAAAATAAAAAACGGTTACTTTAAAATGTAATAATATTTCACAATATTACTGTTTTTCTCCATTTTTGATCAAATAATGCAGTCTTGAGAAAAGTTACTTCTCAGTTTATTTTTTAAAGTATAAGTTCTATAATAATTATAATAATGATAAATAATTAAATATTTACATAAACAATAATATTAAAAGTTATTCTTAAGAAAATATAGAAGACAGGGTCAATGTGCGAAATAAAAAGTCAAGTGACCAGATGCAAAAATAAAAGCAAGCATGGCCTGCACGCCGTTCATTTTTACCCTATGAGAAACAATCAATTCATCCTGTAAAGGGTACAATATATGGCAGTGTGCCACGGCCTGAGGGACATCCTTCAGTGCAGTGTTTTCATCTTGACCCACCTTAACCCATCCCACGAGAATGTGATCCAAGGCCTTCTGAACACAAAATCTGTCTACGACTGATGGACATGATCAAAGCTGTCTTAAATAAGTGGCATAACATCACAGCCACACATTTTAAATTAATGAGCCAGCAACCATAATTTGCCTATAAACTGTAAACAATATTATTTCAAGGAAAAGTATAATAATAGTAATATAATAATAACAACATTGTTATTATTATTATTACTACTATAATAAAGGAGAAGTAGGTTAGTATAATTTAGACTAATAATTTTAATACAATTTTTATATAATATATATATTTTTACAATATTTGATGACATTAAAATGTTCAGCAAATAATTAAATTTAAATTATTATTATTATTATTATTGTTACTAATTTTTCTATCTTAAAAATATTCAGTAAATAATTAAATAATTAATAACAATTAAATAATAACAATGTTCAGCAAAATACTATTATTAGTATTTATAAGTTTACCATTTATAAAAAAATCCTCTGCTTCATTCTTATTCCTGAAAGTTCATATTTAAACTTCTGGTCTGGCTCTGCTTGCAATTGATCTCTGTTTACATGTAGCCATATCATGTCACCATGTGATGAGATTAAACTGGCCCGATTCGAATAAGAACTAATATATAAAAAAATAATGATAAAACCAGAGCGAGGATAATACATGTCCAAAGCTCCACATTATAGCAATTAGTGAATTAGATTAAAACTTCTATCTCCCCGAGGGTCCGAGCACAAGACCACTGAAAACCCCCCACAGATGACAAGACCTCAGCTTTAACCCTGGCATGGCCCAGAGCCTGTACATTCGTCCCCTCTCTTTGACTGTGACAGAACTGCTGAAAGCGGTTCAGACTATTTTTTGTGACCTGCTGCAGCTAATTATTTTCAGGCACAGATACCAGTGTTTAAATATACTTGCCCCAGAGAGAAAGAGCAGAAAGAGAAAGAGAGCGAGAGAAGGTTTAAACGGTTAATAAAACACGGTGCAGCCAAAAGTTCCACTGCCTCCATTAGGAGAGAAAATTTCCATGAGCTGTCCTTCAGTGAAATGTCTGCGAACAGTCAGCTTGAGGAACGTCAGGGTGTGCCGGTCTCTCTGGCTCTGTTTGAACTCATAACAGCGAAGGTGTCAATGGAAACAAAAGCTCCAGTCTGGCCTGTTCTATCAGAGTCTCAGAAGGATGGTAAAATAAACTGCGGAGGCAAGCGTTTTTATACAGCGCTTTGTGTAATTGTGTCTCTTAAGGTGCTGCGAGGAGGGGAAAACTTGAGAATATTTTCCCTTTGCAGTCTCCTCTCCAACATCCCGAACCTTAGGAATCCTAATAAATGAAATGAACAATACTGGGAGCCAGACGGAGTCCCCATGCACCATTTCTACAGCTCACTGTTTCACGAAATCAAGACATTAAAAACATATTTACCACTAACATTATCACCCGAAATGGTTAGAATGTAATATGATGTTCATTTGTCATTAAAAACCCATATAATTTTGGCGGATTTTGAGTATTATCCAGACAACGTACCCAAAAACAGGTTAGAAACCTTTATAACCAGGGTTTGTATTCTTAAGAATAGATTAGGACGGAAAGAAGAAAAAGTTTGTTTTAAAGTTAGTTTTAAATCATTGTAAATAACCAGAAAGAAAATGATAATTAATATTAGGATAATCTTGTCTCAAATGTATTCATTTACTTGCTCGAGTTGATTTACGTTTTATTAAATATTACAACTAAATACGTGTCTCTCTTTGGTTATTTACAGGAGCGACAGATATATTGGACAACTTAATGCAGTCCTGAAACAAATGCACCATCAGTGTCAACTGTTTTTGCATTACATATTTATTTATGTATTGAGTGTATTGAGTTGTAATGCAGTTGTCGCTCATCTTAATAACCAAACTCTCTGGGAAAGAGTGAGAGGCAGTGAGCAGACGACACGGTGGTCGAGCAGATACTAGAGAACAGCCATGAGACTCTTTGTCAGCGTGTTACTGCACGCAGAGCAGATTATCAGTGAGAGTGCTAAAGCAGGCAGGTAACAGCACTGATCACTCCACAGGGAGCTGGACTCGAGTCAGATGTCTCAGGAATGGACTTGAGTACTACAACACACTTACTAATCCACTTCCTGCACTGCAAACACACCACCTTGCCAAATCCCTTTAAGATGCCCAGATGCTAAAAGCTACATTTAGAGACCGTAGGATTAATTTAATGAATGTGCATCTATACTACACTAAGAAATACAGCCCAGTGTACCAACTAACGTTTAAATGCAATAAGCATTAGCTGTAAAATGATAAGCATTTGGTTTTCAGCCACTAATAAATGGGTAACATTCAACAAATTGGACATGGTGCTACTTTGAGATCCCCATATCTCTAGAATGATGAATGATGTAAGGCCTTGAAAATGAATATAATCAAGAAGAAAAGCTAGTTAGGATCCACAGCGTAAAAGGATATTATGATAACTGTAATACTTCTTGAGTTACATGGTTACAAACTCTGAGAAAGTTATATTTATGGAATTTATGGTGTGTTTTATGCAATCGCTTTGACAAAAGGGAAACAAGATACATTTCTAGTTTTAACATTGCGCGTTCTTCAGACGCTCCTTTTAAAATGCAAAGTGACTTATATTTAAGCATGGAAAATGCAAACATTACTGGTGTGCATCTTGAGAAAAAACAAACGCATTGATATATTTTAAAATCTGTCAGTGCAAGTTTCTTTCAAACCGAAACAGACTTTCTTTGTCTAAAACTAGGTTTAAGCCTCGTCTGTGAAACAGGGGGCTTGGAAAAAAGCACTTTTTCCCATATTTTAATGGACACCACTGGCATATAAAGCAACAAACATTGCTAAAGTCTAATTGCTAAATTATTTTACTAATAGACATATATAATTATTTTGTGTAACAATAAAACGATTATATGGTCATCTTTCTTTTTACCAGTTATGCATTCATGACTTTTAAAATATTGGCTTTATTCACTCCACATGTTTATATGTTCCAAAGTTTAAAGAAATAAATGTAGCATTAATGAGAGGCTTTCAAACACACTGGACAATCTCATCAGTAGTGTAAAAAGCAGATTTCTTTATGTATTGTTATACACTGTTTTATATAACACTTTTGTGTCTACAACAACACAGAACACATTGATTCATAGGAATTCATGCATCTATTTCCTTCTCCTGCTCTTCGACTACATATTCTGGGCTGCACTACTTAAACTTCATATTCTGAAGAATAAAAGTTGATGAAGTGTCAAACACTGGTATTAAGAGAACTGAGGGGCTCTGGCTTTGTATAAAACTCTGGAACAAAAAATTTCCACTCAAGCTTTTGTGGAAGAAAGCGTCAAAGCTCCAGTTGAATAAGTAGAGCTAAAAGCTCCTGTGTCAGATTCTTAGCACTGAACCATGCGCTACTCACAAGTGGATTAATTTAATACTAATTAGCATTAAAAAAACAGACTGCTTACCGTACGTCTAATGCATTTTCAAAAGCAAATCTGATAATCCTATGTTTTTCTGCTCTATAAATGTAATCATTGGACATTTTGTGTAAAAATAAAAAATAAAAAAAAACATTGACCACCAACACGTGGGGCCTGATTTTTCAATTTCTTGTGAATGGAATTATTTGGTGTAAAATATGTTGAAACATTTAATATTTTGAAGATTATTATCTAAAAACTGATTAAATAGATCAAATTATCAATATCATCCGTTTTCCTAGTTGTTAACACCAATAAATGTGTACTTATCACAGGCCTTGGTGGCAACATATA
This sequence comes from Puntigrus tetrazona, assembly GCF_018831695.1. NCBI lineage: Eukaryota > Metazoa > Chordata > Actinopteri > Cypriniformes > Cyprinidae > Puntigrus > Puntigrus tetrazona. The sequence continues at coordinate 18,419,779 of NC_056709.1, read as the reverse complement.
TATGGAAAATATATGTAGTGGGGTTATGCATAATCAGAGTGTTTACGCTCAATATTTAGTATACAGATGTGTAGAGAATACATTTCCCACAATCTAGGAGAACTCAGCACAGGTCCAGGCATATGTGTGGATTGAAAAACTAAAGTATTTCAGATGAAGTTCACATTAAGTTTCATACACCAGGCCCCTGATGTGTATTCTTCATTTATAAATCATTAACCTAGACAAGCTGAATGAGAAACAGTACAGTACAGTCGAGATAAGGTATCTTGAGTCAACAGGAAGATTTCCAGACTTGGCACTGGTGCCCAGAGTCTGACCTTCTCCTGTATCCAAACCAAACATTAATGGCTTGAAAAATGCTTCTTACTCCTACGCGACTCATAATTCAGGTCATATGCTGGACAGATTTCAATCAGCAAGTCCTTTATATCAGCTGTCAAACCTTTAAATCAAGAGCACGTTGCCTGCAGGGAATCAATGGTGCTTCAACTTTGTGGTTTAACTGGATATGGATTCATAAGAATTGTGCAGCTCAAACTTGCAATGCATTCAAGAGGTCAAAGGAATTCATAAGGAGGGATTTTGTGGGTGTATGAATAACAAAATACCACAGATAGCGTGCCGTCTACCCAGAATTTTCTTATTCCAACCTGTGATAGTCAACGTAAACCCCAGCCGTGTGTTCTGAAGATGAAGCATCCCAGCAGCTACGATTAGTGCCTGGTGCGGCTCACGCAGGATACAGAAGGCCAACGGTTGGTCACGCAGCAGGCATGTGGAGCTTTCCTTGTTCCTGAGTCCGAGTAATTAATGATAGATGCATGGAGAGACGTCCCCACGGTCAGACGGCTGGAGCGGCATGAGCTTAATGCCATGACGCTGGTCAAGAGCTGATAAGGCTGGGCAGTCCTCCATGTACTCTCTCCATTAGCGGCGCTGACTAAGCTGCATGGCTTTAAACTCTCAAAACGGCAATTTTGGATACAAGCTCCAACTGGAGAGTGCACAGACAGAATCTCCAACAAAGAGAGAAGAGTTTTAGTTGTGTCGGGAAACAAAAGACACAAAAGATGCAATCCTGATCATGGGCGATGGATTTCAAGAACAAGTGAAAGTGAATCATTAGGGATGTTCTAAAGATACAGTTTAAGTTTAGTTAGAGATATAAAGTGAAGCAGTTAGTTTCCACACCACTAGCACGAAAATGAGCATCTCGAAAATCCTTATCTGCGATTGGTTTATCAAACAAACAGCCCCGCCTCAAACTCACTCTACTGCTTGAGACAGTGATGCTTAAAAATACAAACAGCTTGCAAAGGTATTTTAACAATATAATAAATTACACGTTCAGCTTTAGATAACCTTTTGAACAGATCCGTTTCATTAAACCACTTATTAAGCTTTCCTGTGCTTCGAGAGGATAATACAAAGACAAACAAGGTTTTATTTTTCGTAATTCGATCTAAAAGCTCACTAATTAGAGTTAAGGATTTAATTGTTAATTAGAGCTTATTTAATTATTAGTGCATGCTGACTAAAAACTGTTTAGTCAAGTAATCTCACAGGTGCATTACAAATCTTCCTTCTGAACATGCGTCTCGGACTATTTGATGCAATTTTTGATTAAAGATTAAAACAAACAGTTTTTTTCTAAAAGGATCTGACAGAAGCACGCATTCACAAGTGTGTCATTCATAAGCCCTTGTTACTAACAAAAACATAAATCACTCATAACACATTACGTACTTCAGTTTCTGTGCAAATACTCAGCATGAGCAAAATAAAGTGCTAACGTGTGTCACTGCCTTCAGCACAAACCCACACTGCTCTGCTGTCCGTGTCTGTTCCAGCGAGCACATCACATGTCTGACTGTGGAGATTCATGTCACTTGATGTGAAATAAGGGGGCAAACAAATGGAGAAAGTAGTCAAGCGTGAATCTCCCTCCATCTCAGCTGCTTTCAGTCCTGCTAACAGTCCTGTTCTCTGTTACAAGCCTAATCCTGGCACAAAAGACGGAGTTTCTTTGTGCATGTTCGAGCAAGAGTGAGAGAAGACCTTGTGATGGACATTCTTCAGAATACCTCAGCCGGACACATTCCACATATCCAACAAAGTCATCTGCTGTGTGTTTACCAGCCGACTCCACAGCCAAATACAAATACAGATGGACCAATTTTAGATAAACAGCTTCAGCAGATACATTTGTTCCTGTCGAACAAAGCATCATATTATACATGTTTGCCAATTATGTAACCATAAGACATACGACAAATCTGTAATTCAATAAATGGAATTATCTCTGTGAAGTTCTCCACTATTAGAAAAATCTTGGCAAACAAAACATTACAAAAATGTTTTCAGCTGCAGCGCCATTTCCTGGAAGCGTCTGAAATGTCTGAATAAACAACCTGATCCAAATCTGAAATCACACACAAACAATAGGCATCACGAGATAGGAGAGAAAAAAGTGGCCTTTTAATTACCTGAAATTTGACAGGATGCAAATACTTAAAATAAGCTTAAGAAAGAATGCTGTTTATGAAAAAAGAGAGTAAAAGAGACTAAAGTGATTCCTGTTTTTTTCCTCAAACAAGCTTGAAAAAAATGAAAAAAGTGTTGCTTTTTTTTTTTTTTAACTATGAAGTTGTAAACCCATACAGCCTATATATATATATATATATATATATATATATATATATATATATATATATATATATATATATACACACACACACACATACATACATACATACATATACAGTGTATAAATCCATACATCCAGTATCATGGACAGACTGGGCAGAAAATAAAATGGCTCTCATAAAATGTTGTATGACCTTCTGGTGGTAATTTCGGAGGTTTAGGGGTGGGGTTAGGTGCTCCAATGAAAGTATACATTTATCTAAAATGTATATTTTAATTATTATTATAATTTTTTTACAAATGCATCCAAATCATTAAATTAAAACAAACTATTGAAAACAACGGATGACCTTCACGTCAAAAAAAATGACACTAAAGGGGTACCCTGTGAGTCAAACATTGGGTGTGACGACGTGTTGCACTAATTGCTTTTTGGGGCTTCAGGAGCCATTACAAAATGTAAATAACTCTGCCCACAAATCAAGGCCCCGTCCCTCAGAGACGACAGAGGGGGGTCAGAGTGCAAATTGATTTGTTGTGCTCACAATGCACGGTGAAATCAAAATTCAGAAATGTCTTTTGTCTGTACCTTGCATGTGCTGATACCAACTGCCAGCCATACAAACGCTGTCACGGCGATCAGTTAGGTGTCTTGACACCTTTAAGATCATTAACATTAATTTTGGTCCCTGTGAAGCATATCATAATGACGGCAGACGTCTGGGGGTGGGGCTGCAGGACAGGACGGGACACCGCTCTGACTGAGACCCCCAGGAGGATTTAGAGAAATGAGCGCACTGGTCCGCCTCCTCATCTCTCAAACTCAAACAAACAGCCAATCAGGGAACACCACAACCTGAACCTTTCCACCTACGATCATTTATACCACTAAATCATTTTTACAACACACAAATAAACCATTCAGAGATGCTTCATCAGTCTTTCTCCACAAGCCCAGCTGGGACAGTCCCACTTACCCCTGTCTACACCTCTTTGTGGCAGGAGTCAGTTCAGCTGCTTCAAATCAATCTCACTATTAAGGTTTACCATTAATTTGTTAAATTTAGGCCAAAAAAATACTTTACATTGCATGATTCAGATGCAGTCAAAATGGAATAAAATAGAGATGGAAATCGTTTGTTTAATAACTTTATTCAAACCTTATGCATGGATGTATTATAAAAGTATGACGGTTTGCAAAAAAAAAAAATATCAACATAGATGTTAACAGAACAACAGATAGCAATTATTTTAGCTAATTACACTATATAAAAGCACCAAATCAGCATATTGTAGTGATTTCCGAAGAACCATATAAAACTGAATACTGAAGCAATGACTGCTGAAAATTCAGCTTTGCATAACGGGGTAAAGTACATTAAAAAAAATAAACATTTCTAAAGTAAAACTAGTGCATTGCATAACCAGAAAAATGTATGCCTCACTCAAAACTCTTCTCTGCAATGCCACAGTAACTTTTCCCATTAGGATTTTCACTCAAATGAGAGAATAAAAAGTTCACTGACTATCTTTATTGGAAGCATGTTTTGTTGCAAATATCATGAAATGTCAAAGCCTTGAAATATGCAAATTCAACATTAATATTAATAACCATTTTAATTAGGGACGCCAATCTAACATGTGAATATAGTGCGATTCATTATTTTATAAAATATATGCGACAAAAATTTGCATAATTAATCATGCCCCTTAACCCATGTGTAAATTTGGTAATGAGGAATTCTGTCAACATGACTGACAGAACGACAAACTTAAATATAAAAAAAAACTCCTCTGGACTGCAGTTTAATAATATGCCATGTCTTAAATGATCTTTATTATAGTGATTTTCTCAGCACTACTGCTACATTTATGCAATTAATTTGATCAATATCACATAATTAATTCGTTTCAAATGTTTTATCTGTTTATCAATACATGAATTGATATCGCTCATAACAAAAAAATGTCGATGTCCACTATTGATTTTATACACTCCACAGCTACACATCGAATGATAACTATGTCTAAACAGCATTACAAAGATATAGATCTTTAATCAGCAATTTTTAATTATTAATACACAGGAGCAGATATGGTTCCATCGTGTTTTACTCAAAAAGACTCCAGAGTTAAAGAGAGGGATTATTATGTTGCCATGCCTTCAGGACGCCCTTTATGTGACCCTCCAAAAGCCATTAGGAATATGTTTTGTGTTTACCACCAGCTACAGTCCATGGACAACGGCATGATTATGAATTCTGACTTAAACCCCTAAATCCACACAGAGGCAAAGCAAAGCACAATAATGAAGCTTGTCAGCTCTGTCCACTATCCTCAAGCTAACTTTGAACTATGAATCCTGTTCTGCATAAGCTTTATCGACATCTGTCCGCACAACTCACCATACTGATAGTAAGCTCACCATATGCTCTGAATGCTGACATGTTGTCATTTTTTTAATTTTTTTATTTAAGAGCCGTGCATGCTCAGTGTTCGTTTTTTATGTTTTCTTTTAAGAAAAAAAAAAAAAGACAAAACCTGTGAGGAACAAGCTCTGATTCATTTTACATTTAGATGATAAGTAAGCACAGGGTTATGTCATCTCTTCTTGAAAATGTCAGAGCGATATCAACAAACAATGTTCGCCAAACTCCATCGGTCGGAGTGGTTTTAGTCATTTCGTAAGGATTGTTAGTACACATGCGTTTCTGCACGACCATCAACCACAAAGAAAATATGAACAAAAGAACGCAAGTCAAATCCGGTGAACCACAATGGAAAATTTCAAAGAACTTCAAATAAATAATGATAAAACAGGACAGAGAGTTATTATTAGGATAGAAGTGTGATGTAACGATAAGAGTCGGTTGAAATTGAAGGCTGATGTATCGTAACTGTAGAAACTGGAGCGCAGACAGAAACCAGCTGTAGTGGAGAGGTCAGACAGACCAGAAACTGACAGAATGAATTTGTGAATCATGACATCAGACCACACACACATTTCCCTGTAGCAGGTTCATCGACATGTGTGGCATTCTTTCGTGTTTCTCTTTTCTTTCACTCACTTTGCCTCTCATTCTCGAACACTGTAGCACTACATCAAAGCTCGCAAACAACTTCTATGGTTTAGTCCCTCTCCGAACCGGATTTACCAACTCATTCTTCAATACGCCTCCTCCATAATTCTGTCCAGTTCATGAATTCAAAATCAACATGAAAGCAAAACTGACCCATTTTACTTTCTTTATGAATGTTCCAGGACTTATTGTCCATGATTCATTAAGCCACATTATTTATCAACCTCTACTTCTAAAACAACGTTCCTTTTCAGATCAAATCATTTTACTTTTTTCCCCCCTCATTGAATATCTTATTTTAATTGGAAATACATAAGACCACGGAAGCTGTGAATTTGTGATGATTTCTGTCTTAAGGGTTAATTATTAAAGGGTTAGTTCACCCAAAAATGTAAATTAGCCTAGTTGTATATGACTTTCTTCTTTCAGGCAAATCCAATCAGAGTTATATTAAAAATAGTCCTTGTGCCTCTAAGCTGCATCATATCATAATTCGTGACAGGCATTTTGTTTTGTTCGTAATGTTTGTTAATTTTGTTTGTAATCATGCGATGCTTACATAATCCACCAAAACTGCTTTTGCATATAACAAATAGCGGTCTGTGGCCACTTTGTTTAAACGTCCAAAAGACTTTAAAAGGAAAACACTCACCCGCTATAATGATAGAGCTTAGAAGTACCAAGAATATTTTTAATATAGCTCCAACTGGATTCGTCTGAAAGAATAAATGCATATACACCTATGGTGAGTAAAATAGATGCTCATTTTCACTTTTGGCTGAACTAACCCTTTAACACTGAAATACTCTAATACTAAAAGGTTACTCGAACCAAGCTCTTTATAATTTATTTGGCTTAGGATTTAAAAAGGGATTCCCCTAAAATCTTAATATGAGCTTTCCAACTTCACTACTATGGACCTGAAATACCAACAAAGCCATAACTTCCCATAAATGGAAGTTAAACCCATTCCTTAACAAAAGGAAAAGCTTTTAGGCTACTAAAAGCCAGACATTACACTCTTAATAACAAGGAATAGTGTTAAAAAGGATAAAAATACCTTGAAAATATCTACCCTGCCTGGCCAGCAGAATTGAAAAAGGAAAGAGAAGCACAATGTAAAAAGAAAAAGTCACACATAATCTATCGGTTCAAGAGAATTCATTCTCTTCAGTTGCCATATTCTCACTTTTCTGTTTATTTTTTAAAAAAGGCACTCTGGACTGAATCTGCATAAAACAAAAAGAACCGAGGAAAGAGGCAAGATTACACTTACTAGGTATAACGCTTTCTCTTAACTTTTATGACGCAACACACTGAAAGTGAAATACTGCAGAATGCAACTAAAATCGCAGCCAATCAGAATGCATGGATACAAACAGAGGGGAAAAGTATGATTAACTTCAACTGCTCAAAATTTGGGGTCAGTGAGATTTTTGTATTCTTGCTCTATCAACACTGACTGCACGGACTACATAAGATCAGCTAGATGATCATTAGCTCTGAAAACACACTGGCATACCTTCAGCAACATATTTCAGTCTCCTACGTCTAACTTGTTATTCCATCTGAGAGATTGTTTTTCCCCTCGCTTTCTTATTCTTTCACCATTAGACAGGAATGAGACAATACACAGATGATCAAAGAAAGGAAAAAGGGCTTGCAGTTCTTTGTCTAGAAGTATTACCATATAAAGCATTTTTGTTATTGCTGTTAATTGGATGCACTCCACATCTGAGGAACCGAAGCGAGCAGGACATGCACATTTGTGTGCCATTTAAAGTGGTGATGCACATGGAGGCTCGGAAGGTTGTATGATCTATAAAATCTGGCTCTGATTACATTCAATGCAACATTTTTCAAAAGTAGGAGGAACTAAAAGTACCAGAGGCCTTGTTTTCATTGAGCTTGTTGTTGAAAAAATTTTTTTGATTTGATTTCAGGTATGAACATAACACTGCTGTTGGAAGCGCAGGTGTGCGGGTAAGAATCCCCCGGTGGGTGGTGCCCGGCTCAAGCACACCGTCCTGACTGCAGGGGTGTATGCGCCCATCTGGCACAGGCAGGTTCTGATGCCAGTTTGTGCCCACTAATGAGTTGTTTATAACCCACATTTGGAAATTACACCCTTGAAAAAAATTCACTTTGTCCTGTTTTGATGTTTCCCGTGTGTTTTTGTACTGGCCATTTGAGAGAAAAACTCTTTTTCAATGTTCAGTTGAAAAAGTTCAACATTAAATGTGCAATTTTAACTCTACTTTAAGAGAACGCATATGCAATGTGGCATGCTGTATTGTAGGAAATGTCTGGAAACTTTATGGAAAAGGTGGCTAGTGTACTATTGCCATAACAAAGAGTCACAAAATCTGCAGTTGGTCAAAAAACATAGTCCTGCTCAAACTCACGCCATTGGTTAGGCAGTGTTGCTGTGTTGAGATCATAAGGGTAAACTTGGAAAATTTCAGGTCACTGTTTTCCAAAAGTGTGCTGTTTTGGATTTACCGTTTTTACACTTCTCTGAGAAATCAACATATGAAATGTTGAAGAACCACAAATATGCTGCACAATGTGTACAATGCAAAACTAGAAAAACAAGACCGATTCTGTCCCACACATACTTAGCTGTTGTCAAAAGTAAAAGTATTATGAGTAAAACTAACATTACTAACAAGACTATAAGGGCTAGATTTAAGAGTGTAAACCCTAATTTGGTGTTAAAAAACTACTGTCAGGATTTACTAAAGTGAGACACAGAAAAGACATTTATTTTTGACATTCACTTTACTGAATATGTATTTATAGAGGTTTCCATTTCCATCTGAAAATTTGTGGGAGGACAGTATTTAAATGAACGTTGCCTGTTTTATAAATCTCACCCCAAAAACGTCAAAACTGGTAAAAATACTTAATAGTAAAAAACAGCACTAGTAAAGATCTGAGACTATATTTTGAGGATATTAACATCCTGTGGTGATCAGAACACACCCAAAAACAGGCCTGATTATCCAACACCCACTCACTATACCAAACTTACTTTACTGTGCTGTTGTGGTAAGCCGATCTCCTTTGCTGATGTGGAGTATGAGCAGTAAGTGTTATTTTGGATCTCTAAAAGAGTGAGACAAACAGCAGGCAGAGGAGATTATACAGACAAATAGCTGCAGAAGACACTACTGAGGATGCAGTGCATCAATCACACAGCACGCACACCGGCACCAGCTGACGCTCTCACACACACACACACACACACACACACACAACATGACGAAACACCCAAACACACCAGAAGGAGAATACACTCACTACACCGACACAAACACGGCGAAGAAACCCCCGAAACACTAGAAAGAGAATAGCATGTGATATGTCAGCAGTGTGCCAAACACAACAATCAAGGATTTTCTGCCGAACACAAAGCAGAAATCTCGCAACCTTTTGCCAAACACACCCATAGACACACATACAATGAGTCAAACTAGAGGCTGCATGCTGCGCTGAGGGGCTTTCCCACTGGGAACCTACAGAGCAGACCAATCCACAACCCCAGTGAATTATAGCGGCAATATCTACTGCCTTCTGCTCAAGGGCCTGACAGCTTAATGATCTCTCCCACTCCCATTTTACACAAACGCGCACACACACACTCTGCATTTCATGCACACACGTCAATTACATTACACACCACAAAAAGCAATCGTGATGCCATCCCCTCCTTGCTCATAAAGTATCCATTTCCAATAAGCTCTATGACATATGCTCGATAGTAAAAACAAAGAGTCACTCTACTGTTACTGTACACCACAGTACACATTTAAAACACACGAGTGACAAGAGTGAAGAAAGTGTGAAAGAGAAAACGCTGAAAAGACAGATGCAAAGAAACAGCAAGACATGAGTAAAAAGAAGGGATGAGCAAAAGAAAGTAAATATAAAAGAAAAAGGAACAATAGTAAGAAAAGATTACAAGAAAAACGAGATAGCAAAAACAATAGCATATGAAAAAGAAGCCGAACTGAAATAAGCAAAACAAGCAACAAAAAAGTAAAAGAAGTGAAAAACAAAGAAAGAACATGCAAAAAGGGCAAAAAGGATGAACGACAATGAAAGCATGCATAGGGCAAAGGAGAAACAATGCACAAAAAGAAAAGGGGAAGATGGAGCGAAAGAAAGCATAAAAATCAAGACAGAAAGAAGTCATTAAAAAAAAGAAAGTACAAAAGAAAGATTGAAATTAAACTGTGATAATAGGAAAAATGGTTGCAAAAAAGAAGTGTGGAAGAAGAAAAGGATAAAAGGAAGAAAGACTGGATTAAAAAAGGGGTCAAAGAAAGTTTAAAAGTGTAGAAGGCAGGAATAATATATAAAAGTAAGCGGGAAACGAGGAGAAAAGTGTAAAAGAAAAAAGTGTGAAAGAAAGAGAAAGTTCAAAAGAAACAAGAGTCTCTGTAATGTAAGGGTGTCTTCAGGCAGACAGCGGCATGTGATTCATTACAGACAGAGGCTGGGAAAGAGCCTTGTGTTCCTGTTACAGAGTCACCATATGAAAACAAACACAGCCTGACGTGAACTCAGGTCAACAAGCACACAGACATTTGGGGAAGAAACTCCCAAAGAAACCAGAGTGGGACAGGTAAACGAAACATTTCTGCTCCTGTTATTTCAAGGGAACGCAGCCCCGCGCTGCTCACAGCTCAGGCACATATTTGCTTCATGCTTCACAGAGCCGACAGAGCGGGCGGCAGCGAGGGGATGAAAAGGCTTACTGCACACATCCTGCTGCTGTATCAGAGACGGGAAAACACACAGCGGGCGTCTGACCGGCCTCCTCCGGTTCAAACGGGTGCAGCCACTGCCTGCGTTCGGCTGCTGGAACCCATCCAAAGCATCATCTGCATTGAGTAAATACTACAAAGAGGTCAAGGCAGTGACCTCATATCTCACAGTAGGACACGATGTTGCATTTATGGATGCTAGTGGTGTTTGCATAAAATAATTGAAGTGCGCTTGCCCACAAAAATACCTCCCTCAAAATAAACATTAAAACTTTCTCGCATGGCTTTCTAAGCAAAGCTCGCAATTAAAAGCGCCACAAATTCATGGTTGAGACGTAAGAAAGGAAGTCCAACATAATATAATTGTCCCAGCTCTGTTTTACAATAAGGCTGTTTGTGTTTGAAAGGCATGACATCACTGTTTGGACGTCTACAGTTCACCACTAGATTCACAGCAGCGGTTGGTGCACAAAATGAGAACCTAACAGAAACAATCTATATATCCAATTTCATACCAATAATGTGTAAAACAGTACTGCTTAATATAGGCAGAGTTTTCAATGCAGCTAATTTGATCTTCAGTGAAACAAGCTTTGTATTCGGTGTTATTGCAATGAGACATGTATATAATATTGTGAATTACTGGACAAGGATTACTAAAGGAAAGGCTGTTTTCGACATCAATCAGTGTATGAGTCCATTAAGACCCTCTGGTGGGCCATAAAGCTTCAAATCATGTGACCGATGACTATCCACTCCTCACATCGATATTTAAGCCTCCGCTCAGATGGGTCTGTACATGAAAAATACAAGGCAACTGGTGCTATTGTCCTTTACAATGCAGTGGCTTCTGAACACGTATTTTGGAAATGAAATATCATCATTTTGTTATATAACCAGTAATGAGGAATCATTAAGAAAAAAAAAAATCTCATCATTTATTTTCTGCAGGATATTATGGATGGTTAATATGCAAATATTCTGAACCTGCCTCTCCCCCAGTAGATTAACAAAAGCTCATTAATATTTCAGTGATCTGGAGTATGCTTGACCCTATTAGGAGGACTGTAGTGACTTACATAAACGCGATACAGTCACTACATTTGTCTGGTGCATGGTACAGTTTGAAGATGTTTAGATGTTCAGCAATTAAAATGCAGGATTGAGAGTTTCTTAAGAAAGAGATTTTAATACCGGGGGTAAGATTTCATTAATAAAAAAATAAATAAAAAAAAATACTCCAAACCTGTTTGGTTTAGGAGCAAATTAGACAAATAGTGCCGAGTAGATTATATCTAACAAATCGAAATTAAATTAAATTACGTTACATTTCCAGGTCAAATCTGACACGGTCATCTAACACACAAAGAACATTCAAACGGTTGTAAAAGATTGCGCAGCAAAGGATGAGATTAATTAAAGCTGTCATAATGGCACTTACACAAAAAGCGTTCTCTTCCTGACTCTTTCTACACCTGTTAACAGGTGGAATGAAGGTATTTGTCAGTTTCACCCCGACCTGTCTGACAGGTCCCGCCCAGAGAGCAGGTGTGTTACACATACAGTCAGCGCAGCAGTACTGTAATCTCTGGTATTCAGGATCGAATGCGTGAGCCACAGCAGTGCAGCTCAGTGCCAGTGAAACGTCACAATCTACTCCCCGTTACCTCCATTTAAGGCTTCAGATTAAAAGATGAGCCAGTGAAATTCAGAGGTATTTTCAAACAGCGTGTACCACTTTCGAGCACCATGTTTTAACAAAGGGTTTCTGTTTCAAAGGCATTTAATAGAGAGCGGCTTCACGAAGGAGATAAGATACGTGAACCATTACGCGCAAGAGACAAAAGCAAGGACAGAAAAACAGAGATAATGTCAGAAGAGACCAGTTAGGCAAGATTCCTGACGTTCCAGAGAGCGTAGCGCAAACAGAGGGCATGGAGACGTGTAAACATTTACCGGAACATTCTAGAGCTCTTCTACTGAGTGTTAAGTAAACAGGTGTCATGTGAAGTTTCTGGCACTCTGGATATTTTAGTCAGCCATTTCGCATTTATTTGTTTTAAGAAGCCAAACTCCCCCCCTGATCATCCTTGGAACCGGGTGTTGACTCAAAGGAACAAACTAATTACACGACGGTTATCTTAGTATAGGACGCACACGGCAAAAAGAGAAGAGGAAAAGACCAGACACACAAAGGTAGGAAGTCAAGGGATCAGGAAACGATACTGAGGAAGTGACACTGGTCAGGGCTAAACAGCAGAGAGGGCTCATCGTGTTGTCTCTGCCTGGACTTAGAACTTTCCCAGCATCTGTGTTTCACAAGCGCTGCAGTATCTGAGTCAGCAAACAGTATTAAATTGAACGCAGCTCATGCCAAACATTCTTCCCCACCTCAGCTTTTGAACTTTACTCGGGTTATTTTAACTGAAAATACCAAATACTAAAGTTAAAGGGGACTAAACTCACTTTTAAACGGTGCTTGCAATTGCTTATAAAATGCATCTTAGCGCTGTGCGTCTCAATTATCAAGATGTTTTGATTTTCTGTGCGGTATTTTGTCATGCTGCTTTAGCCCTGCCCCCAACCGCTGACGGACTGTATTTGCATATTTCTGCACTGTACAACAATGTCTCATAAACACTGCATGCATTTTAGTTGGATGTAAAATGAACATAATCAGTCTCCCGACGTTAAAGCCACTGACAACACGGTGGATTGGTATTGTTTGTGGTGGATGTGTGCCACTGATTGCACAAAAACAGAAGTCATTTAAAGAGACATGCACTGAAACAAGTCGCTGCAAACAGAGCTAGGTAAAAGGGGTGTTGTATCAAAGTATCTAAGAGATTTCATGAAGCATTTACTGCAATTATTTGTGCATTTCAGAACATGATTACAGAGCAATAAATTGTTTTGAATTTTATTTCATTATTTTATAAACAATAGCATTCAAATCAGTACCAAAATTGATCAATGAGGCATTATTTAAGGCACAATAAATTGTCAAAAGTCAAAAAATGGAATTTGGATAGAAAGTAGGCTGGACTTTTTTCTTCCCATACGAACACCAAAGCTCCACTAACCCTAACCTAAATAATAAAGCAATTAAAGATGTATAACTTAAATTATAATAAAGTTAAATATCGATTGTATATTATTTTAACCATTAAATTTTAACTATTATTTAAAAATGGTCATTTAAGACCTTTGTAAGACCTTGGAACGCAAATTAAGATATTTCTGATGTGTTGTGATGCTCTCTAAAATGGCAGAAGACGTAACTCAGCCAAAAATATGTTTTAATTAAATTAAAAAAGCATTTTAAAATAAAAAAAGCATTTCACAACTGAAGACATGAAAACATGGACTGTATTGCCAACATATTTACAACGTTTCTGGATCTTGTTGATCTTTTTAATAGTGTTGCTGTCTATGGAGGGTCAAATAGCTCTCAGATTTCATCAAAAATCTCTTAATTATGGGTTCCAAAGATGAACAAAGGACAAAAAGGTGCATAGTTAATGACAGAATTATCATTTCGGTGTGAACTAACCCTTTAATCTAAATTTATGTCATACAATAATTAAGATTACTAAAACGTTTGACTAAAAATGAAAGCAATGTAAAAATAAAAATATTCAAAAATGATAATATGAATTGTAATAGTATCTCAGTGATACTTAGCAGAATGCATGTGATAACTGCAACGACACAGCTGCAAGAATGAAACCTGAACATAATGCAGGTTGGACTCAAACCTGCTTTTCCCATATGAGCACCAAGGCCCAACGCTAACCATTCATCCATTTTTCCAACATAGGCCTTTCAGAATGTATTGAACAGACTCAGTCATGCGTCAACCCGCATGTTCTTAATGAAAAGGAAAGCTATGCAATGGGGACAGAGAAAATGAAGGAGAGATGCTGCAGTCTGCACTTTTCAAATGAGGACAATACGCTCCACAGACAGCTCTAATTGCAATACCTGGCAAGAGGACTTACTCAATTAGGTAATGTAGAAAAGAGTCTGTGTGTGTATATATGCAGTGCAGCCCACCGATGTAACACGAGATGAACTCAAGGTAAACGTCACCAAACTAAACATACTGAGATTGGTTAAAATAGAAGCAGCAGAAAGCCTTCATAAGATGAAAGGGATAGTTTACTCAAAAATAAACATTCAAGCTGTTCCAAAACCATTAGCCTACTTTTTCCCCTTATAGTGACATGCAATATAGTTCAAAATACCTATCTTGAGCTCCAAACTGCAAAGAAAGAGATTTAAAAAAAATCCATACAGCAATACACTTGAAGTCTTCTGAAGTCTTACAATAGCTTTCTAAGGAAAAGTACAAACTTTAGGGACCGAATCAATTGGATTTGTGCACTGGATTAACCAGTTCATAGAATGTAGCTATGAATGATTCATTTACAACCTATTTCTCTACTTTAGAGACAACTCACTTACATGCGAGTAAAAACAAATACACACACACGCACAGTTTGAAAGTCAACCTATTTTGGGAATGACCTCCTAAAAAAATGTGCAAAATGTGAGAAAAAAAAACGAAACACAAATTCTCTTCCCTAATCCCAGTGACTCCCAAGAATCACAATTTGTCTCCGTCTTTGTCAATGACCTAAGAAGAAAAAAAACTTCAAAGTCTGAACTATTTTTTCCACCACAAAAAAGCGACAGATGAAGAGAATTGGTTCGTCATGCCTCTTCCTCCCTTCCTCTCAGAGGTGCTGCAGACAACTTTCTTTTCCTTCTCTCTGTAATGAAGGAGAAGAGGTCTAAAGCATGCCACTACAGAGGAAAAAACCTTGCTAAATGAAAAACAGACAGAAAGAAACACCGCAAGGCAACTTTAGACCTTTAGCCTAGCATAAATTATTCCCGCCCAAATATCCGCACAGAGCAAGAGAGGTGTAGACTGAAAAAAAAAAAAAAAAAAGGCTACCAGGCTCCAGGAATGGCCTCCTTTAAAGCTGTTGGTGCAATTACAGGCCATGCCAGTAAATCAGTGCTGTATATCTTAATTTAAACTGACTCTGCTATATTAAAGGGTTAAGAATAGCATCAAACGCTAAAAGCGCCACCCTCATCTTCACGCTTTTCTGCCATGAAGTTTGAGAAATAGAAATGGACAGAGCAGAAGTGAAAATGCTGTAGGACTGTGTTGAAAGCAATTTTGCTATACAGTTGATTTTGCAGAGGTGTTGTTGCTTTGTTTACTTAGCAGTTTATGGCATGTATATATCCAATCAGAATTTTAACGTTATACGTATCCATTTTCCCACATCATTTTTATAGTTTTGAGGTACTGTTTAAAAAAAACTGTATTAACATTTTAAAATATATGAAAATTAGAAAGTAATTAATTTCTAAAATAAATATTTCAACAGGATGAGAAAACGGTAAAACGGTGTTACGCCAAAAATTTGCAGCAATATTTATTCTTACCTATCAGTTTTGAAATGAAACGAAAAATAATCCAGTATAATAAAAATAAATAATAACCAGATCATCTAACCTTATGGTTGCTTAAATAAAAAAAATACAAATAAAAATACAGTAAAAAAAAGGCCTGCACTGTGATTTATCCCTTCAGCAGAGTGAAAACACGGTAAAACTATGTGGTTGTCTTATGGTTGTTTAAATAAACATAAATAAATACATTTACAGTAAAAGACTGCATTGTGACTTGTCCCATTACTGTGATATATCATTACTAACTCTGATACTTAAAACAAAATTCTAATTAAATTAGCAACAATATATGACAAATTGGTCCAATAAGCATGTAAATAGATGACAATGAAGAGAAAAAAAATAAGCCTGCTGACTTACTGCAGGCAGAATATGATGGATCTCAGCAGACAATGTGTGTATGTGTGTGCGGGTGCGTGTGTGAGCTTTTGACCCTGTCAACTGGGACGGCACTGTGCTTACACAGTCACGTAAACACCACGGCACCATGACTTGGGTAACCATGGCGAGAAAGACAGCCAGAGACACAACAGAAAAGCATGTGAAGACTAATTAATGAAGAAGAACAGTGAAAGAAAGCAATTAAAAAGGTGTTGATGAGAAGTATGGCTCTCTCAAGCACAATCAAAAAAAACCTGCACAGAATCCAACATTAAGGACAAGATCGCACATGTCCCTCATTCCGCAGACAACAAAAATGGGAAACAATGACAGCAGATGTTGTGTACAGTGGCCCTGGCTGTCAAGATTAATCCTACTGTAAACATATGGCAGCTTCACCTCCACAGCTGCATGCTGTCAAACGCACCCCGTCCCACCATAAACATGCTAACAAAAGGCATCAGGATGGTTTAGACATCAGCACACTTCAGTCATTAAATTCAGCACCACAAGTGTTTCGAATCACGCCGGTTATTCTGCAGTTGAAGCTTTTTGCAGTTCAAACTGAAGATTTGATTTGTTTGGAAAGCAAGAACAGCGCATTAGTATGTGAGAAATGAATTAAAACTTAGAATAACTGACAAGCAGGGAATGAAGAGATCAGAGTGCTGGATTTCTTTGATTTAATAACTCAAATGGGCAGAAAAAGTTATTTATATCGAAGGCGGAACGTTCCGGGAGGGTTTGTTGTGGGAGAGATTCTGACTTCCTTCTGTAAATACTAACACATGGTTATTAAATTTAATTGCTTGATTCGTTTTCTCTTCCGAAAGTGGGGTGCATCCTTCCACGGGTGGGTGTACATGTGGTTGGGTGGGTGTTTAAGTACCTCCTGCTGAAACATTAGTCTGTCTCTGAACCAAATTCTTTTTCAAGCAAGGCCCGTGCCAAAATATTTAGACACCAATGCTTCCTTGTATTACTTACATCCTATTTAGCAAAATTTGCAATATTTGTGTTATTTCAATTTTAGTGACTATTTTCAGTATTTTTTACTTCAGTTTTAGTCATTTTGATACTTAAATGTATTTTAATTAAACCAAAAAATATTGCTGAAAATGTAATTAATTGTGACATTTTCTGCCAAAGAAACATTTGAAGATTTTTGCAGTATGTTTTAAAAAGAAAGCGATATTTTTTTATTAAAGATTATTTATTAATATTTTCATAAAATATTTATAATATTTTACATCAACCATTTTTTACTACCAATGCCATTTTAATAGTTTTAGCTGAATTTTACAATAACGGCGGACTCAGCAGTTTTTAAATTGTACAAAGCTAAAGTAAGATGTTGAAATCCGTAAGACAAGAGTATTCTAAGGAGAGACGTTAATAATTTTGGGACTGTCTACAAGAATCAGAGAGCAAAGCTTGCAGACATGTAGGCTGCATGAATTTACATTTGAAATCTCTGAAATAATGCTTTGCTTTTTGGAATGAAAAGTACTTGAAAAGAGCAGGACCACGGCGATTAGCTCATGCATGGCTTTCAAGCTCAAAAAAGAAGGCACCAAAAGGAGGACGCATGGCCAGTCGCCGACCATATCGGACACAGGGGTGGCAGTGTGTAGTCTGTCTGCTATTGTTGACAATAAAAGCCTGTCTAAATCCTCTTGAACTAGTCTGACCCCCTCCAAACTCTCTGCGAGACACCCCATACTCCTTTTCTTGCCTTTTCTCTTTCCGTAATAAGGCCATACGAGCGAAGGCAGAAAAAGAAGAGGCCTCTTCTTTAATGAGATCTGTGTATTCAGACCCTTGGGCTTCGACTGAACAGAACTGTGCTGGAAAAACACATCGTGCTGGACACACAGCAGCATCTCTAGAGAACCCGGGATGATGAAGCATAATCCAACCGAATATAACAGGGGTATTCAATTAGAGTTCCAAGAGGTCCAGTCTGAACATTGCTTTCCCAGCATAATCCAGACGATCAAATCTAATACAGTTTCAGTAGCCGATACGGTCAGAATGCTACAACATGAAAAAAAAGCCACGTGCGCTACAGGAACATTTACTGTAAATGTCAAGCAGCAGTATTTTTCCCCAGTAGTCCCAATGATAGTCTTTCTTTTACAGAATTAAGAAAATCATGTATTAAAAGACTCAGCCAGACAAAGAAAATGGAGTGTTTGTTATATCAACCACAAACTGTTAATTGGTGTCCTCTATAATATAGGGAACCGCTAACGATTCGGAAAAAGGCCAGGATTATCCCGAGGTTAAGTTCAATTTAGTGCTTGTGTGAGAGACTGCTCTAAAAACCATCGGGAAAAGAGGGCAACGACAGCAAAGCTGAGGATATGCATGGCTGATCAGAACATCTGATGCACGCAAGTATTTCTCCCGGCAGGAGGAACTAGCAAATCATGTTCTCCAGTGCTAACCTTAGTCTCTCACCACAGATGTCACTTAGCATAACATTACCTGAAGGAGATATTCTCCAGGTTTTTTTCCAAGTTCTATAAATGTCAAAGTACGTGACCCAGAGCAAAGCTGGAAATCAAGATGTTGGTAACGTTATAAAAAATTATATAAAAAAAATTCACTGTATTATACACATTCATTTTGTACAATTCTCATTCTTAACATCCGTAAGCGGTCATGACGGCAACGCAGGCCAGATTTGACCCATCAATCTGCCTAATATAAACTGACAAAACCCATGCACCACTTTTGAAACGGATTCACGGATTCACAACTGACAGATGCTGATTTATTCAGCCATCCAGCAGAAGCACAGTGTTCTAACAGCCATCACTCACCGCAGCCTTGTTTGCCTTTCAAAGCATCTGCTGATTCAGAAATCACAAATCTTTCACATCCTGTCAGTACGCGTGTGACTGGTTGACACTCCGCAGACAGGCTGTGCCTATTAAACGACTTACTAATGGAAAACTGGACCAGAAACATTAGAAGAAATGACTGAAATCTCTACAATCTTTCATAAGCGCCAACCAAACTTGTACGGCTTGCCGATCGACTTGAATGATGTTGCGAAATGCGGGGCAGCATCACTAACAGTGACAAAAGCATTAGGATTGCAATGAATATTCTACCAACAAACAAAAGCGACGCAAAGAAAAAACACTAAGAAGAAAGAGACTGTATAATGAAAAAAGAGAGATATCAGATTTCACAGGCTTTTGTTTCAGCATTTAAATGTGAGAATCTTGAGAAATGTGACCAGCGAAACAAAGGAGTTTCATCTGAGAGCCACCTATTGAAACAGGTGAGGTGTTGACCTCAGATGAATGTTTGCTCATCTCTTTGGCAACCTGGGCTTGAATGGAAGCAATCACTATAAATCTCCAACACTTACACACTCTTGCATGAAAAAAAAACCTAAATGTTTTCACCTAACCGTTTAAAAAATTAAACATACTTACAAGAAATAAAGCTGCAATTATAAGAAGTACTCACAATTGTGTGAAACAGCAGTAGTTCTGTGAAATTATTTTTTTTGTACTCTGAGGTGACACATTTCTAAGAAACGCGTGTCACTGTCATGCATAAGGCAATGTAGGTCAGCTTATTATGACGTTTTGTGAGTCTAATAGCAGAGGGGCCAAGTCACAAGTATGTTCCCCCTTGAAATTTCTCCATGCTACTGATACAGCAACATCCAACTTGATCTGGGAATTAGAAATTTTGTACGACATCCTCCACAGGTCAGTTGTGTCACACCAGCAGCAGTAAGTCACAAGACCCCATTAGCCCAGTTGGACGGAAGCTGTCCCTGTGGATACACATATGTAGCTTGGGGGGGAAAGTGCTTTTGCCCTGATACAGTCATACCGTACAAACACTAGTGTAACCAATTCCCTTTACTTACTTTTTATTAATAAAAATGTCAATGTTTGAGTGAGCAGGCCCTGCTGAGATATATATATATATATATATATATATATATATATATATATATATATATATATATATAAAATGCTACAATGCTTTGGTACTACCAATAACATTAACCCAAACCATTTGACTTGCATTCCGTGTCATGTTTAAGCTTACTAATACAAAGCTACAGAGTTTGAGGGTTTAAGTATTTTAAAATTCAGTTAGGTTTGTCAGTGATGACAACGGCGTCCAGATCAATGAACTTAACATCACAAAAAAATAAAGTAAATAAAAATAAACACTCGTTCATACATGTTTTGTGCTCCAAAACAGGCTCGTTTTCAAACCGTTAGCATTGGTGTTAAATTAATAAACCACTATTATTTCAGAACACTGAATGAAGGAAATCAAAAGAAATATGCTTTTAATTTACATCTTGATTTTAGCCTTTTTAGCATATTAATTTAGATTATTTAATTTTAGATATTTATTATTACCATTCCGCGACCCACGCTCTGCTGTGAACCACAATACTAAATAAAACCTGAACGCCATTAAACACCTCATGACCAACAGAACAGAACTTATACTACAATGTTTTAAACTAAAAAGTCTCATACACCTTAAAATTATTAAGTTACATCGTACAAAAAAAATTACACCTTAGTGTACACAAAAATCTCTTGCATAACCAGAATGGTAGTTTGCCTCATTGTTTTAAGTTGCCCTGACTCACTAACCATGATAGGAAGCAGAGTGTGTTCCTCTCTTTCTCCTGAAGAACACAGATGTTTAAACTGAACTCAGGAAAAGGAAATAAACACTTCCACATGAAATCTACCCACTGAGGCCTCCACCCCTCTCATCAACTAATTTACACCACAGTAAATCTATCAGCCTGCCATATAAAAACCTACTATATGTATATATGGAATGAAATGGTGTTCGATATATAATGCGAATGCATGGCGTTTGATATATAACCCAGCAGGAATGAAATTTGATTATGCAAACAAGAGAAAGTAAGGGCACAGCCTCGACAGCTTGACGTGATTCAGACACTAAATACCTTCATGGTAACCCCTGACCACTGGCTTAATGGCATTTCACAGTCTTTTTTATTGGTTTAGGGTAGATTAGCATTATCCCTGCGCAAACCAAGGCTGTGGACATGCAAAATACACACATGCATTTTCTCCCCAAGCATAGCCTAATCCAGCCCGATGTCAAATCCCACACAGAAGCTCCCAGACAGAGAGAGATGTAGAGCAGTGTGTCATTCTACCCCTTTTAGAAAGCAGCTCAGAGTGAGAAACCGATCTAGGATCAGCATTTGTTTAGAGTAATCTGATACAGGATAAATTGTCCCACTGTGAAATACATCATATGATAACAAGTCAACACCCAGTCTGGACAAGATGTAGATGGGTTTGTTAGTTCACCAGAAGAATATTTCATCACTTGCTCACCAATGGATCCGGGTGCCGACAATGCGAATGGGTGCCGACAGTATAAGAGTCCAAACAGCTGCTAAAAAGATCACAATATTCTACAAGTAATCCACAAGACTTTAATCCATCGCTTCTGGCCAAAATATGCTTCCTCCAATAAAAAAAAAAAGTCCATCCTCAGTTGCCCTCCCACATCAAAACCAACCGACATACTGTATTTCTGTACAATGTTAAAATAACTTGTGTGCATATTTCCCTTATGATTCAGAGAAGACCAATTTTCACTGGAGAAAACAATCAAAATGTACTATATTGTTTACTATATGCACACAGCTTTCCACTTTGCAGTTTATTGATGGACGTGGCGAGTGGATTACATGAGGATTACTCTAATGTTCATCAGCTGTTTGAACTTTGATTCTGACGGCACCCATTCAATGCACAGGATCCATTAGGAGTAAGGGCTGCACTGTAACCCTACACATGACTTGAATTTGACGAATAAAGTTTTTTAAATGTTCTTCATAGAAAACATAATTATGTCATTGTGTGCAGTTTGAGTAAATTGAAACTAAATGAGTAAATTAAAACTAAATAATGAGCATGATGTCACTGACCCATGGATTTCCCTCAGTTAAGACTGCCATCCCATAAAAACTTTCAGTTTTAAGTGGCACAACTCTGCTGACATCGGCGATAACACTGTTTTCTCAGCTGAAGAGTAAGAGGCTTATTCCATCCATCAATACAACAGTGTTGAAATGTTTTCCTATTACATATTACCTCCAGAGAGAGCTGCCAGGGCACAGACTGTTAGTAAGGTCACCACAGGACTGAAAGTCTTAATGTACAAATCAATGAAGATTAATGAGTGAATTTGTTGTAAACTGCATTAACTGTGCCGAAGGTTATAGACGGGATGTGTGCTCATTATTAGTCAATGTATATAATAATGGCTCACACGAATGAAAAAGGCCATACGACTGGTGTGAAGACCCACAGGTGCTTGTGTGGACAAAAGCGTACAGAGCCTTGAACCACAAGAAATGCACTTCAAGCTCAGCTTAATGCATTTCATATAAATAATTCAGCCTACAAGTCTAAAGCATGGGGAGTTTGAGATCATCGGCTTGTTCAAAGAAAAAAAAAAAAATTTGAAGACTTTGTTCACAAACTCAGAAACACAGATGGCATTTGTTGCCAAAAACATTTTCATAATTAAGGCTGGTTACAACAAAAAATTCCCAGACAGCATGATAGATTATAAACTGTGAAACTCAACACCAGAATGTATATGAAGAGTGTATGAGTGTGAGAGCGAGCTGGAGCTGGGCCCAGTAGTGCTCTGGGAATGCAGTCCGAGTTGATTGGCTGGTTTCCTGATATTGTCTGAAGTCATTTGGTGAAACAGGCAGAAACATACAGAGCGGGGAGAGCAGCATAACTCAAACCATGTGATGAGGCAGAGCCCTGTGGGGAGTCACCACAGCTTTAGCACAATGGACAGTCTGTAGTGCCTTTACCTGGGAATTACGGGTCACTCATCAACTCCTCATAAAGGAATCAAGTGAAATAAATGACGAATGCACTTAGAAATGTGCAGAACGTATCACATGTGATTTTATTTAGCGAGTCATGCTTTAAACTTATCAAAGACTACAAAGGGTCTTCAGCGTATGTGACCTTCCGTGAAATGGATTTTGTCAAGTTGCCCTTATTTCAACTTGACTTAACCTGGGGCAAATAAGTTTCACAATGCGTGAGAACAGAGATCCATTCACTCAGAGCTGAGAAATGCACTACATGACACCCAAAAACGAAGATGAAAATAAAAGTGCAGAAATGTATGTAATGACATAAACAAAATTGCAACCACCCAAGTCCTGTAAATGTAATAAATATTATGTGTGCATGTTTGTTTCACACACTCACACACACACAAACACAAATAATGTTGCTTATTATTCTAACAATAACAAAAAAAATCAGCATATCAGTTATTAGACACTTCAATGTCAGTTGGCCTGCTGTATGGGTTCAATACATTTATTAATTAATAAAAAAATAGGCCTATATCTACTTGTCCAAGTCACATATACATATACATATACATATATATATATACATATATATATATATATATATATATATATATATATATATATATATATATATATATATATATATATATATATATATATATTTCCAGGCATAGTTGTTACTATAGGAAACAATTCCTTAATACAAACAGGAAATACATCACATGGGGGAAAGAAAAGTGAGATTGGAGCACTCCTTCTTACCTTGCCTCACAGTTTTCAACCTAATAGGTCCCTTGCAGTTCTTGATCACTGTCAGCACATCATACAGCGGCAATCCAGAGACAGACAGCGTCTCCACTTCCAGCAGTAATTCCCCTTCGGACACTTTCCCGTGTCTGTACTGTACGGCATTCCCGTTAACGGGTCCGACACAGGCGAACTCCCCATTCTCCGCTCCGCCGAGCAGCTTCACGTTCAGCTCGCCGCGGGCGTCCTTAGAGATCGTGCACTCGTTAACTTTGGTGGTCCAGTGATTCTTTTTCTGCACCACTTTGGACATGATGAATCAATAAAATCCGTCCAGAAACAGGTGGTTCCGCTGACAGACAAGAAAACGCAATAGTTTCATAGAATGAAATATCCCACGCACACGCGGTAAAGTTTCTTTTCCGTCTCCTCGGTCATGAATGCAGCTTCTTCGCAGCCCAAAAAAAAGAAAGAAAAAAAAACAAACTCAAGCCATTGTCCGGCTGTTCACCGAATGAAATTCCCACTCCGACCGCTTCTCTAATTAGCCTGTATTGTTTTCCTCATCTTCTTAACATGTTTGCCTTTAATCCTCTTCGTTGCGCTCATCTGCTTGTGTTTTAATTTCATAAACCTCTTTAACTACACTTCTTTAAGTCTTGAGCTGTTTCCAAAATAGTTATTTAAAAAAAAAAACACTTCTAAGAAGAATTCCTGGATTTTCGTTGAACGCTTCCTCCTGGTTCACGGCTCCTTTAAACAGGTACAGCGTTGACGTCTGTTTTGATACATTTCATCCTGTTCTGCCTGCTCTCTACTAGGGATGGAGCGAATGTAACGTGCGCGCATGCGCACTATTTTCTTTCGGACTCGAAGGGAATCCTCGGTGCGTCCCTCGCCGGGTCCTAAAGTCCGTCGTTTACAGACTAATAGTATTTACAAACCTAAGCTGATTTTAATTAAACTCCTCTCACGTTATGTATCCTCCGAATGCTGCAATGAATATGCTGCAAACATAAACATATATACAATAGCATGTACAGCCAGTCAGCCTAACAGTAATGAAATGTATTGAAGACATCTTCAGAATCACTGTACTGGGCCTGAGCCATAAATCATTAGCCTAAAAGATTTCCAGAGTAGTTTTGTCTTTGTTATGTTTAAGCCTTGCTGTTTAAAAAGACAGGAATTTGTTTCCTACACTCTTACGCAACCAGTCTTATCCGTTTGCCAGGAGTGTTGGTTTTGTAGAAATTTAGCCTAGCATAAAGGTTCATTTCTGAATCCTTGTTATTCAGGTTTAACCTGCCTTCCGTGTCTGTTTTGAATTGCGCCATAATTTCCAGAACATTGTTTATAGTGTCTATATATTTATGAAGTAATAGCTGTCAATGTATTGTTCACAACACATTTCCAGATGCGACATGCAGAAACAGCAGTATTTTGTTTTACAAAACTATTATTGGTTTTAAGATTTTCATATATTTCAGTATTCTATATTATTATGTGTAAAACATAATGTAGTTATGTTTCATGTCAGTAAATTTTTTGTTAGTTTTTCTGTCTGTATCAGACATGAAGCAGTGATATCGATCTATAAAGTGATTTTTAATCAATGTCAATACTGTCACCATCAACCATTCCATCAATATTTTTTTAACAAATGCATGTTTTTAATTACACTCGATTTTTCTTCACCTCTGTCACTTACTCCCATGGTCGTACAGGATATTTTTTCTGCATGTGTTTGTCTGACAGCAGTTAGAGCCTGACACGTGAAAGGCCGTCGTCGGGATCAGATGGGCTTCGCTGTTCACCTTGGGAAAAGCAAATGAGCTCTCTGATCCTAAAAATAACATTCAAAGTACTCCTTCTCCCTGGAGACGCCAACCATTGGCCTGGATGGGACAGGAAACAGAGTGCTTTTAAGCTTAAACCATGCAACTTCTCCTCCAATCGTCAGCGGAGCTATCAGAAGCTCGCTGCGTTCGCGCCATGCCAGCCTGCTGCATCTGGGATCTGTGAATGATGATGTAACGTGTCTAACCCGATTTCACTCCTGAAATAATCATGAGCAAATTTAAAGTGGTAACTAAATGCTGTTTGGCTCCAGCCGAAAAATCTGATGTCCCTCTCGTTGGCCTGTGCCAGCTGAGACCTAAAGCTCAATGCAATTGCGTGACAAAAAAAATCTTCAATTCGGTATTTGCGACTTTCTTTAGAAAGGAAGTAGTGAAGGCGTACAGCTGATGTGGAAGTAGAGTTGTATATTTGGGTGTGCAACAACATCTCTCTCTCTCACGCTCTGTCTCTCTGTCTCTCCGTCTCTCTCTCTCTATCTCATTTTGCCAGTCAAATCCTCTCTGACCTGAGAGTGGGCAGGACTTCCTCACTGCTGGCCTTCTACCACAAACCTCCCTGCCAGAACACGTCATTTAAGTCTGGGTGGCTGATGCACAGTGACTGCGACCCCTGTTTCTCCTTTTCACTTGAATCCATCTGCCTTCCCATGCCTCCCCGCAAGCAACCCCTATCGCAGAGGGCGAACTATCTACATTTTTCTCTCCCAGCCCCCTTCCTTCTCTCAGCTGATGAACACAAGATAAACACATTGGCATATCATCCAATATGCCAGTCAAATTATTATTATTTCTATTTAGAATTTATCTATTATGTCATTTATAATCTTCCCGTATTGCATTACAAGTTCATCACATAATCCATTTGTGAACTTTCTAATCAGGTTTCTGTTTGTTTTTGTTCTAGTTTCTAGCTATGTTTTACATCTAAATGCAATATTTAATAGCCTATGTTTGCACTGATTGTAACTACACTTGGTTAGTGGAAAGAATTACTATCAGAATTACTTTGCAGTATTAATAGTTTATAAGTTTCTGAAATCATATCTTGTCTGACTGGAACAGATGACATATATTTCTCGAATAAATCTATCTTACATACCCTTGTATTTTCCCTACATTATTAGTACACATATTAGTAGTGTATTTATTTATTCATACATTTATTTATCTATCTTTTATTTTTTGAAAACTGAAACATAAAATAAAATTGTTCTTATACCATTTGTCAGAAATTTTTGATTTTTAATGGTATTTTTATTTATTTATTTTTACTGTTTTGTATTTTCACTGTAAACTGAACAGGCAAAAATGATGATGATTATTATTAGTTATTATTTCAAGTTGTGGTTCTATACAGTATCAACGCAAGAGTGAAATAGCATTTTTATTAAGTGAAATATAAATAATATAGATAACATTAACGTTACCTAGGGTGATGCATATTGAGGGTGTCCAAGTAAACACATTAATTCAGTGATGTCACACTCACTTTTGCTGCATAATCTTTATTTACTAAGTGTAACCAGCTGACCAGATGCACAATTTGAAGCCCAAATCTCTCTGTCTTTGCTCGTCATCTGTCTTATTCTTTCAGTCTCTCTTTCTCTGTGGCTGCAATCCTGTTCATTAGCTTAACATGAATGCACTCTGAGTGCTATCCAATTGCTGGAAAGTACCATAAAACCCTTTAAACATCCTTTGGTCAGAATATGATCCCCTAAAGCTCTTCAGTGGGTGGATTAAAAGAATTAGCTTTTAAAAAAAAAAGAGAGAAAAAAAAAAGTTTGATTTCTGGATTAGTTTGAAATGTTTAGCTGTAAAATCAGAAAATATGTCCTTCTTTGAAAGTCATTATCAAAGCACAGTTTTGAAAAAAATCCCTGTTGGAATTCATTGGCGACCAGATGAAAAGAGGTGCATGCAAAACTTTTCTATTAAACCCAAATGGTCCCTTCACAGTGATGTGTGCGGTATTATAAATAACGTTCACTCAAAGTACGGATGAACGTTACGATCAGCCTTGATAGGCTACACTTGACAAACAAGACTAATAAAAGCCTTTTGTTCAGTTTTAATTTAAACGCTGTCCTTGACTATGCTTGATCTCACTGTTTGAAGAGGAATGGTAAAGGCCTAGATAGGAAATTTGTAACCTCGCTTAACCTTGTGAGGAAAATATTCTTACACTATCTGGAAAAAAAAATACAAGTTGCCGCTGGAGCGATACCCTGAAGTACAAAAGCCAAAGATACTATCTTTTCAACTTCTAGAAAAGAACATGTTGTTTAAACCATATCAAAATGTGTTCTTTTTTCACTGATAGTTTATGCAGTCATGTGACAGTTTCTATTTAGCATATTTCTTTGATAATCAACTCTCGTGTTTTTCATGTTATTCATGTATTAATTTATTCATGCTCTCATTCTAATGCTTTGCTTTGTGCTTTTCATCGTCGGTATCAATACAAAAATTAAACGTAACGTGAAATTTGTTCCCGCGCTGCATGTAAATGTTGACAGAACGTTCATCTTTCAGGGTAAACAGTCCCTTTTGAATCTGCTTATATCAATTCAGCTTTGGCTTTAGGGCTCCTCACCACCCACTTTGTAGGGCTTCCTGTACAGATTCTGTAAACCGCAGCTTCATAAGAGCACCTCCTGTTCTCTGCGTGTGTGTAGTACATCTATACGTGTGTTTCTATGTAACCATCGAGCTCCTGAAGAACCTGGAACAGCTCCAAAACATACCGTGCAGCATGGCCCCAGTATCTCTTTATATGGTTTCCAGCGTTAGCTTCCACAGAGACTGCAGGAATGCTTTGAAAGTGATACGGAAGGATGAGCTCCATTCTGGTGTGATCGGTTTCAATAACAAAATTACCTACAAATTATACTGCATTTTTGATCCTTTGCTCCTCTTTTGCGGCATGAGCGGGTGAATGAATTACAGGAAGCACAGAAGCTTGACTGTCCTGTGAGTTAGCCACGACATGCTGAGTGTGATTGTGGAAGATGTGGACTTTGTACCCGTTAAATGCTAAATTTACAGTGGAGGGGGAGATTCTAGGTGCGACAAACACATATAGGTCACAATGGAGCAAATGCTTCTATAATGAAGCATTTTTGTGAAAAAGAAACCATCACACTGATCAAGGGCCACACTTCTGCCCCTAGTGGCAAAACCCTTAATCTATCATTATTAATGGTGATTCTGTTAAAACAACAGGAAACTGTTTAGGTAGAATAACATTAGATAATAAATAATCTTCAAAGAGTGGCACTGTGTTCATTTTTAAGACAGCGGAGATGCGCTCCAAGGGTTTCTGCTTGTGCTCATCGACTCTGTATCTGGGCTTTATCATTTGAAAATGATAATATTGCTCCTGACATGCTGTATATAGCAGCTAAAAGTCAACAAATAGGTTCTACTGGCTTTGGCGCGGTGAAATAAAAACAAGATATTTAATGTTTGATAGCTTTTCTAAATATTTGAGCAAAGGAAAGACAAAAATATCCACAGATTTACACACTGCATGCTGAACAGACGCTTTCGAAGACCACTAGACCCACGTAGTCACTGTTTTTCAAATGATGATGTTTCTTTTTTTTTATTTATTTTCTCTTTATTTTAATGCCTTAATTGCATTTAAGTAATTGGCTCGCGTTTGATTTTGGCTTTCAGTTACTGGAAGACAGGAAACTGGACAGGGAGATGACTGGAGCACAAGTCCCAGGAACTAGAAACATAAGAACACAAGAGCTAAGTATTTCTGGCTTTGACTCAAATGAGTGTCAGACTTAGTCCACTTTGTTGATGAACGAGACTAGACACCGGGCAATATTACAGTTTTTATTGTATTTTTGATTAAATAAATTAAGCAATGATGCATTTATTTGACCCCAAACATTTGAAGCACAATAATAATATAATTAGCGCTGGGCAATGATTAATAAAATATAACTAAAGGTTTTTGTGTACGTAATATATATTTGTGTACTGTGTATATTTATCATGTATATACAAATACATACACATGCATGTATATATTTAAATTAAATAAGTTATGCTTATATATTAAATATATTTATATATAATATAAATTATATGAATATAAATATATAAATGTAAATGTTTTCTAAATATACTGTATACTATATGTGTCTTTTAATATAATAAATATACAGTATACACACATATTTTATGTACACAAAAACGTTTATTTTGAATTAGATTCATTGCAGTTAATCATTGCCCAACACTAAATATAATATAATATAATATAATATAATATAATATAATATAATATAATATAATATAATATAATATAATATAATATAATACAGGACCTACTATATAACCACTATAAGAAAAACTGAGATAAAAGAGTTATGTTTTCTGTTCATAACCCATTAAAGGTCTGGATTGCCTCAAGAGAAGAAGCTTTAAAGTTTTTATGTAACTTTTGAAGATAACCTGTAATTTCTGAACCACATTTATTAGGTCCTCCTGTACAACAGAGACAGGGCCATTATGAGCGCTAATTCAGGATAAAGGATTAGCCAGTTAACACTAGCACACTAATTTATGCTAATATCTCTTGCATGTGTTAAAGTGCACACAGGCTCTGTGTGGCAGCGAGTCTTTACGTTTCTTTACATGTGCTACACTCAGCGCAGTCTTGGCTGAAATCCAGATGGAAATGAGGAAAGTGAGCACGTATCACATATATGTGCCAGAATAAAGGGGCCGTATAGCTAATCGCTACAGTGCCTACGCACATATAGGTCAATTCAAAATGTATGCAAAAGTTTCAGGCAGAGCAGGTCCAGAATAATTCAGTACAGTGCCTTTCCAAAATAACTTTCAGAAGATGCATGCGTTACCGGAATGCAGCTATAAACGCACGAGGAAAATATCGTGGAAGTCCCTTTAGAGCCTTGCTCTCATTCTTTCTCTCGCTCTGCTTTGCTACATAACATTTGCTCTCTACCTCAGGCTTGACATGGCACATTCAATTACATCTCTCAGTCCACATGTACGTCAGATCCTGCTCATACTGTGAGGTGATTTGGGGAGCACGGAGTAAAATATAGCCTGTAAATATGCACAGATGCAGATTACATGTACATGTGCGCCATTCGTTTTCATACTGCTAATGGGGAAATTCCACAAGGTCTTTTACTTGCTGAGGAAACCTAGAAACAGGAACAGTTAAAGTGCCCCCGTTATGGATTTTTGAAATTGACCTTTCATGCAGTGCGTAACAGCGCTAAGGGAATGAAATCATCCAGCAAAATGTTAAATCTGAAAGTAATTGTCTCTCAAAAGAAAGAGTTGATTCATTTCAATGTTTTTAAAACCAGTCCCAAGCCGTTTCATGCTGACATTAGCATGAAACACTAGCGTATCGTCCGCCTACTTGGTCTGAATGAGAATGCAAGTTCAGTCTTTGCCACCAGGTGCTGCTTTTGGACGTTAAAAGCTCACAAACACTGCTTTAAAATGAAATGGACCGATCACCGGAGTGGTTTGGAAAAACGAATCACTGAACGAATCGTTTGGGAGTTGTTGCACAAATAAGATAAAAAATAAATGCATATGATAAGAATATGAACATGTCTTTTGACCTTGCACCTGTTGTTTGGGATTTCCAAAACCAAAAGCAGCATCGTCATATCACTATATCCAAAAAGTCATCCTGTCTGAATACCGTATAAAATACCGTTTACAAACAAAAAACATTTCTATGCAAATACGTAGGAGCAACAGGGGACATTTTTTTACATGAGGAAGCATTATTATGTATAATGGACAAAATGATTCAGATTTTGGCCAGAAGGGACAGAATAAAGTTAAAATGCCTTACTCATTTGCTCCGAACAAACATGCAGTTTTTCTTTTCACGAGACATTAACTGATGGACTGATGACTTTTGATTAATTGTGATGTTTTTAACAGGTGTTTGGACTCTTTTTATCAGGTGTTTTATTTGGCGATGCGCTAAACTTCTCCAAATCTGTTCCGATGAAGAAACAAACTCATCTACATCTTGGAGCACATATTTACTTCCTTAAACCCTTTTGCAGTCCAATGTATTGGCGCGATCCATAAAAATGGTCATAAAATAATTACGTTACGGTCTCGTTTGGTCCTTCTAGTGGCACAGAATTCATCTTTAATCTTATAAACGTCTAACGGTGTATCTTTTTACTTTAATCGGCATTGTTGAGTCAGACTGTTTCAGATTCATATTGTGAATACGCGTGTGCTCACATTCCTAGCGTTTATATAACTCCGGAAACAAAGTGATCCATGTCAGTGAGCAGCTCGTAAAGCGTGAGCTTTGTGGGTCAGGGTGTTGTCAGCACAAAACACTCCGCTTCTTCTGAGAAAGATCATGTGCGAGAGGGAAAGAAAGAGAAATACTGAGATTAGGGAAGGTGAAATACGGTACGCTGCATAAATGCTTAGCCTATAGCCAGCTTGTCAAATTTGTTAAAGCAAGTAAACACATCATATCATTATTTCTCTGCAAAGGAAAACTCCGGATTCCGGCTTCAATATCTTTGGCTGCACCGTTTCTTTGGCTTGGACTGCGATGAAAGGGAGTTTAGGTGTATATGTAACATACTGATGAGATGACCAGACCTGTGGTCGACCCACAGCTGACAGCCATGTTTAATTAATGTAAGAAAAGCACACAGAGTTTTAAACTCGCTATTCCCACCTCTTACTTCACCATGCCATGAATAATAAAAACGCCTTTTGATGGTGAAGTCTAAAAGCACCGGGCAGATATACATGACAACTAGGACATGCAGTGAAATCATCTATCTTCTCCGACCGCTGGAGGTGAGATTCGGCTCGCGTATACGAGACTCATTAAGCTGGGTCTCGCAGGACAGATGAAGTTCCACAGGTCCAGGCGTTAGCGGGCTGAAAAATCGACTGAGACATTTCATATAATGCCAGTCAATAATAACCCCCTACTGAGGCGAGGGAAATCAGAAGGAAACCTCGCGAAATGAAATCTATAAGCAGTATACACTGAGCTCACGTACCCTCCCACAGAGGACTGGGTAATTACTCCCGCACAAAATAGCAGGTGATCTATGGGTTTATTGAAGGCAAGAAACCATTAGTGCATTCAAATGAGAAAGCGCATATAAACAATTTGAGTTTTCCCAATTGGAAATTCTAGTGTAAATTCATGCTAAAAATTTTCATTGCTCAATTCAAATTATACAGATGAAAAAAATAAAACACAAACAGATATATTGCCAATAAATGGCATACTAGTACTATTACTTAAAGTGACACTACTGCTAATAAATAACATTACAATAATAATAACAATATTGCATTAAATGTGATATTTACAAATATAATCATTCTTAATAAGTACAGTGTATATTACAATATTTTTTAATAATTAAAAAAAGTTATTAAAATAATTTATAATGATTATGTTGTGGAAATCAGTAATTAAAACAGTCACAGAATTGTCAAACGATTTTACAAATGTTATACAGTGAAACTAATTATTGATAAAAACAATGTCTTTGATTTTGTCTTCATACATTGCTGTTTTTAGGTCTTTGATAGTTGTGTCGATAAATGACATAAATATATCACTATTACTGCTAAATATTAATAGTACTGCTAATAATTAAAAATTATATTTAAATATGATAATGTTTGCATTTATATTCACACATATATGTAAAAAACAAAATAAGTTAATATACTAAAAATCAATACCAATTCATAATAAATAAATGTTGTAAAATATTTAAAAAAAATTAACAAACTACAACAAAATTTGTGCAGAAAGGTATTGCAAATTTTAATTAACTGTGTGGTATAAACTATTAATCCATGACAAAAACAAAACTTTTTGTCTTACTGATATCGATTTCTTATAGTCTTTCTGCAGTAACCAGCACACATGATTTGGTAAGTGAAAATGATCAGGCTTGCAGCAGGGTCCAGATAATAATCACTGTCTCAATCATAATTGCTTCATGAAATGTCTTGTTCATATGGTGACATCACGATGTCAGACTAGTACTTGTGCTGATTACTGTGATTATACAGCATGTCTTGTGGTTGTGAAACTATTCAAATAATTGTTCAAAGTAAGTGACATTGGCTATCCATAAGAGTGTGTGTATTTTACTGGATATATATTTTTATTAAAAGCTCTAGATTCAATCATCACAGCAGCCCAGAACTTGTTGTAAGCACTGACAATCTTACAATATTACAAGTATTACAATAAAATTCTTGTAACATTCAATTATTAATGTCCAAAACATTTAAAATTAGAGTTGCAGAGTGTTTTGTCTTGTAATAAAATAAAAGTCATGAAAGTCCACACCCATCTAATTATTTAGGAAGTTAATCGTGGTTTAAAAGATTGCATTTTATGAATGCAATTATTTTGTTAGAGAGGAGTAAGCATATGAATTCAGTTTGATGAAGTCTGGTAAAGTTTAATTTCTATTTGAACAGTGAGAACAAATATTATATATAAGGGAAAGAAATGCCAAATTACAGTTTCTACAGCTCTGTAAATGATCTGCTTAATCTCAGACTTAAAGAGACCGAATCAAATGAATAAATGTAATTTGTTGATTCGATGTAATCTAATATAATTAAAATGCTGACATCTAGTGGTGAAAACCTGACAGTACATGCTTGTGGCGCCACATTCTCGGTGGCAGCAGTACTGTTACTTTTCTCAGCGCTGATCACGAAGCACCAATCACGGTCGTTAGTGAAAAAAAAAAATACGGTTAAAATAATACTCGCACGAGCTGAAAAAATAATGTGTTTAGTATTAATTGAACGTTGATTTGAGGACCACTTAAAGACCACTGTTATATTCCTAAAGGTAGCTTGACTCACGTGATCTGCCAGAAATACCGCTAACGCTTCATTATTTATTTCCCCTTTCAACTCGGCTATCCCTTTCCCTATGCTAGTATTTGCTACCATATCATTTGCACATAGGTCACTGTAAACGCCTGACAATTATGCATGCTGTGGTAAAAAAAAAAAAACAAAAAAAAAAGATCTAGTTTTATTATTAAAATATAGTTAGTCAGGCATCCTCACACAACCGTGAAAATAGTTCATTAATCAAGTACATTTGATTACATTTTAGGCGGAGCCACAGCTCATTTCATAGCAACCAGGCGATTCACTGACGAATGATTCAGTGTTTTCCATTAGCCCATGCATAAACAACTGATGAATCTACTGTTTAAACGAATCGCTTGAACGAACGACTCAATGACTCGCTCGTTAAAAGCTCATTACAGGCACCTACTGGCGTTTTATTTAGTTGAAAAACTGTCGCGCCATCATTTTTTGTTTGTATACTTAAAAATATATATATTAATATATTATAGAATCGTATATTATCTAACGCAGTTGCATTTTTCACTGTAAATGATTTAATTTGATAATATGTAGATAATAACAATTTTCATTATTATTGAGCATTATTATTATCATTATTATTAACAATCATATTATTGTAGGCCAATTGAATTTGTAGATTAAATGTAAGAATTTGAAATAAAAAGATGACGTATTAATTAGATGAATGGAAAAAGCCCTCTATAAAGGTAAAAAAAGAACAAAAAATTAAATATTAAAAAAACAAATTAAAAACATACAGATTTATATGTCACAGCTGATAGAGAACTGATGGGAATATTGCTTCAAAAGAACTCATAATTGCAATAATATAATTATGCATATGTATGTATATATATATATATATATATATATATATATATATATATATATATATATATATATATATATATGTGTGTGTGTGTGTGTGTGTGTGTTTTGTGCCAACATTATGCTAATTATTTAATAATTATTATATTTATATGTGTGTGTGTGTGTGTGTGTGTGTGTGTGCGTGTGTGTATGTATATATACAGTATATATATTTATATATGTGTGTATGTGTGTATATATACAGTATATATATTTGTGTGTGTGTGTGTGTGTGTTTTGTACCACTCAGGTTTTCATGTATTTCAGACGCGACAACACTATGCTAACAACCCATATGCTACAAATTAAAAAGAAATGGTCCCTTATGGCTGGTTTTGTGGTCCAGGGACACATTTCTCATCAGACTAACATGCCTACAGTCTGATTACGTATTACTTTCTGTTTTTGTTTTGTTTTTTAACTATTAATTATTTTAATCATTATCATTTTCTACTTCAATTAAATTCATTTAATTTCATTTATGTCGTTATCGTCCCACGCGTCGAGCGTCCTAAGTTTATTTTGCGCAACATGTAGTTCCGCCATTGACGTTTGACGGGCCGTCGTCGTCGTCGTCGTCGTCGCTTGCTTCACACACTTGTCGTTCTCTGATGAGAGTGGGAACTTTAACAACCTCTTCTCCCTCACGAGAACATCGTTTCACCGTCGATCAGATTCAACCGAATTAACGCCAGGGCGGTTTGACGGCAAATGTGGTTAGCTCGCAACTTCAGACGCTCGTTTTAACCGTCCCTTTGAGATGTTTGCGGTGCAGCGTCAGATAGTTTTGGTGAAAGGGGGCGAGGTTTGCGTAAACATCTGAAAATGTTGACAAGACTCAACGACGCGAACTGCTGAGGAGCTACAGCCGCTTATCGTTTACTGGACCCCAGGTACGTTTAACATTGTGTTCTTTCCCGAAAACTAAAAGCAGGCAACTTTACCTGCAGCGGTCTTTGTCGAACGCTGTCTAGGTAGGCGGCTCGCCAGGTTTTGAAACACAGCCGCTGTCCTTATTCGAGTCGCTTCCTATGTCTGTACCTGCACACACACACAAAAAAAACTTTAAGAACAGGCGTCTCCTTTTTTAATGTGGTCGATGACATAACCCGTCTCTCTGGCTTTTTCGAGGAATGACACTTTCGGTGATTTCACGCCGTCTCCTGAAATGACCGGACCTGATGTATTTCAAAAATGGCAGGAATAGCATGGTATCAGAAAAAGGTAAGCCTCGGCTAGATCTGTTGATACGGTGATCGTTGCGATTAGCGAGGGAGTGAGAGTTCTCTAATGATCTTCTGTCGAAAGATCGGAGCCTACGATCAGCAGATTTGGGAAAAGTCGCTGGAGCAGACTGAGCTTAAGGTAGTGTGACGAAGTGGCGATTTGTGTTTGCAACGTTATGTGAAATGTATGCAGTCAGTCTTGCGAAACTCTGTTGCTTATGAGCAGGGCTTTGGAAGCAAACCTAAGAAGACCGGCCATATCAAGGCAGACCTCATTGATGTTGACCTAGTGAGAGGTGAGTCAACGCTGAATCTTTTGTTTGTATATATAATAGATAAAGGCTATCAGATCATTACTTAAAATGTAAAAATGAG
The DNA here is from genome assembly GCF_018831695.1 of Puntigrus tetrazona. NCBI lineage: Eukaryota > Metazoa > Chordata > Actinopteri > Cypriniformes > Cyprinidae > Puntigrus > Puntigrus tetrazona. Next base: position 18,382,495 of record NC_056709.1, on the reverse strand, counting down.
AACGGCAAAAGTGACACTGATTCAGGCATTACAGGAAGGTGTGTGAGTGATGCGTGTGTGTTTTGATTTTATGACCGGAAAATAGCATTATAATATATTTCCAAATCTGAATAATACATTTTGCTGTAAGAAGAAAAGTAAAGTCGGTGTAATTGAATGTAATGTGTCATACAGGGGCTTCTAGGATAATAACTGTACTCTAAATTACTAAAAGTTTAGTTTACTGTTTAAAGGTATATTTAGTGTCAAGTGTGTATATATATATATATATATATATATATATATATATATATATATATATATATATATATATATATATATATATAATAATTTTTTTCTCCATAAATCTAGATTTTGTTAATGTACGCTAAATTTGCAATTGCTCAAAATTCTGTAAAAACTTTAAAAAAAAGAAAGAAACGACTGCACTGATCTAGCAAAGATGCATTAAATTGGTCAAAAAGACATATTGAAGACAGTAAAATATTTATGTTACTCAAGCCTTCTGTTTCTAATAAATGCATGACAAATGAAAGCATGACAGCATCGCAAAATAATAAATCACACAAAAAAAGGCAAAACATTCTTTTAAAAAAAATTTCAACAGTGCTCAGAGCAGCAAATGAGCATATTATAATGATTTCTGTTATATCACAATATTACAATTTTACAGTATTTATTTTTGTATTTTACTTTTTTTATTTTACGTATTTTATTTTACTTTTTTTTTTATTATGAAAAAATGCCAACATTATGATGCTCTTATAAACTATTAAAATAGTATCTTTACAACTGCAGGTTCTACATTTAGCAAGGCCAAACCAGAGAGCCCTTGGACCGCTCTGACTCGTAAAGGCTTGGTCAGGGTCCTCTTTTTTCCTTTCTTCTTTCAGTGGTGGATCCAGGTTACTTCTAAACTCATTTCCACCCTCATCTTAATTCTGTACTTTCTTCAAGGTATGCAGTTTTGGGGTTTTTTTTCTTTTCAGCAAAACACACGTGACCGTAAACGTTACATTCCAGTGTTTAACCTAGTTTCGTTGTTCATTCTTTGAATATTTCTGTTTTTTTAAGAGATAATACACACGGTTTAATGATAATAGTTTTCATATCAGTTGGAATGAATGAAAATCCTCAGCGTGGTGTCGTGATCTGAGGGACTTTTGTTCATTGCAGTGGCAGGAGCTGTGTTGTATTTCGAGGTACCTGCAGCCTGTGCCAGTGAGGTTGTGGGTCCGTTGTGTCTCGTGCTGTTGTTGGGAACAGTACACTGCCAAATAGTATCCACGGAAACCTCCAGAAGCCCGGACAACAGTCCTGTCCCCAGCCGGACCTCCAGCCCTGTTCGCAGGAAAAGGTTAAGCTACTGCTGTGTCAAATTTGTGAGAGACAGACTTATCTCAGAGCCATAAAGGGCTAAGTGTTTTTTTTTTTTTTTTTTTTACTCTCTCTCTCTCTCTCTCATCCATTGGTCAATACATCTAATGTTCTGCAAGGCTTGCAGTTAAAGTAGTGCCAGTGTTCAGCTGACACTACCGAATCAATGACAAACAAGAGCCTCCGCAATAAGGAAGGAAATAATCTAGTTTTTAAACAAACATGCCAAGTTCTTTAAAAAAATGTATTCATGTACATTTATAATGCACAGTTTAACATTTAAGAAAAATGTAATGTTTTCCTGCACCATGAATATATGTGTGTGTGTGTGTGAACCACTGACCTACAGTAGAAAACATTTATATATTATATATAATCATAGGTCATATATAGATCAGTGGTGTAAATGTATCTATATTTTAACAAAAAAAAGTTTTATTTAAAAAATAATAATTTTACATGTATATTATGCAAGGTTTCACCACATGATATGTGTATTAATATAAATGTTAATATATATGAATATGTATTATGCTATATCTATTTTTATATTTTAAGTATATTTATTTGTTTATATTTAATTACATGTAAATATGCACAGTACACATCCATATATTATATATTAAACAAAAAAATTGTCGATGTGATTAATTGCAATTAATAATAATTAATAATTAATCGTATTATATATATATATATATATATATATATATATATATATATATATATATATATATATATATATATATATTTGTATTTGATTATATTACTTTTATATGGTATAGCACGTATAAATAGTTAGGTCCTGGCTTTTGATTAGCCACTGACTTCATTCTTTTGATGTAATTCAGTTTTCGTCACATTTTAAATTATTTTGGTGCTTATTCACAGACAGAGGAAGAGCAGAAAATTAAAGAAGTCTGAGGATGAGAGCAGCAGAGGGGGAGGGATTGTACAACTCAAACTTGAAGACAGCCACCGGCTCTACAGATCAGATAAGAGACTGGTAAAAAACCTTTTCTCAGAACTACTTTTCCACATTCATGGTTGTATCACTGATTGAGCTCCTGTGGGCTTTGCAGAATTCCCTGAGGAGGCCTCCATGTGGGGCTTCTGAAGATCTCTCCAGTGAGGAAGAAGTAGAGGAAGCAGAGCTGCAAAGAGAGAGACTCTTCTCATCAGCACCTCCCAAATATGCCAGAGCGCTAAGGAATAGACTTCACAACCTCCCCAAGAACAATCTGCAACCCCAGACTCAGGTGAGTGTCTTGGTAAAAAGCGAGGAAATCGCCTGTAAAATAAAAGTTACGAATATTCGTTTCCATTGCATAAACGGACATAGGGAGAGACTAACGGCAGGCTAACAGGCGGTCCAGTGCTGCCACATGAAGTCGAGCTGCTGCGACCCACAGAGGGCTCGCATCCAGCCTCTGACACAGATGACATGTTATGGGAGGAGCTTCTACACGATCCTGACTCCGCCTCTACAGGAAGCAGCGAAAGCGGGGAGGAGGAGTCTCACAGTCATAACCACTCCCTCCCTCTTCCCAACATCGCTCTGACGAGTGATGAGGACGAAGCCTTACCGCAGGTGGTCTGCAGTTTTGCTGTAATTTTTTACGTTTAATGTGACTTTTTATACTTCGCTTAAAGGAATAGTTCACCCAAAAAAAAAATTATACGGTGAAAATGTACTAATTTTACCATCTGAGACGTGGATGAGTATGTTTCTTCATCAGAACAGATTTGAAGGAAATTAAATGTGTGCTGTCAGAAACGGCTTATACAAACTACATGACTGTAGTCCATCATGTAACGTATTGTGATGCAAAAAGCTGTGTTTTTAAATTAGATAAGCTAAAAAAAATTATTTCTCCAGTGAAAAATGTTTTCTAATTTTTCTCATCTGAATCAAGGAAGATGCATTTTCATTTTTGCCTGAAATACACCTTTAACTCTGGTATAAAGTCTTTTTAAACCCATAGAAAAAGCCAATTCTTACCTCTCCAGTACAAATTAAGATTGGATTTTTGAATTAAACGGCACTGGCACATGCACCCAATCACAAATGAAGCACTAATTCCCTTTTTCAATTTTAATGTGCAGTTTGTACCAATGCTTTAAAGGTCTGTGTTTCAAAAAATAAATTCTTGATCCGCAAAGGCAACACATTATTAAATTTCCATGGTGTCATTTCCACTTTGTGGGCTTTTTGCATGTTGTGCTAGAAATATCTGATATTTTAGATTGTGCAATGAACTTTACACACAGTCACGGGGGTCTGAACGTCATTTCCTATTTATGTTTTGTTTTGTTTTTCTGCATGTTGGTCTGACCAAATAACTTACTCATAAAATAACGAATTGCTCAAGTAGTTTACTGAATTAAAAAAGTTTTGTAACAACACTTTGAATGACACATGATTTCTTTATCGCTTCAGCACCAGTTTTCGTGGCTGCAGGCTTGTCACCCCTCCAAAGACCGAGTCAGTGCCATTATCTGGGAGCAAGGAGAGTGTAAGAAAGCCGACATGTCCGTGCTGGAGATCAGTGGTATCATTCTCACGAGAGTAAAGTCCTTCTTTCTCTGCACTGTTTGTTTCTACATCAGCGGTTTAAATTGCTTAAAAAGAGAAGTGAACTGTTGGCTTCCTCTTTAAACACAAATTACATTTAAATTAAATGTAAACTTCTCTGCAAGCATTTGTACGCCGACTGTTACAGAGTTTTGCATTGGAATTTGCCTTTGAAACATTTCTAACTGACCGGAAAGCAACGGGTCAGTGTGGTTGCCGTAAGGATTGCTGAAGGATTTCTGTTTCCAGGTGAAGGTGGTCGAGCAGGGGATGGGTTATCTGATCTTCGGCAGTCTGGTCACCGCCTCTCTGGCTCTGCTGCCCTACAGCTTCAGGCTGGCACAGAAACTGGATTTTGCCAATCTCAGTTCAGTGTCTTTGGAGGAGCTGCCCGAAGTGGCCATTGGGCCACCTTGTGCCTTGTCCTATGCATTCTTCACCATCACCATGATAGAAAGAGTTTTCCTCTCTGGACTCTTCTTTTTCATGATGTGTGTGGCTGAGAGGACATATAGACAAGTGAATATGAAAATGCCTCGGCATCAGTTTTTTTTTATGCGCGTTTGTAATAAATGCATTTTTAACTGCCACCTTTGGCTAAAATGTACATTTCTGTCTTATTTTATGTTACAGTTAATTCTGTATCCTAATAATCCTAATATATGTATCCTAATAATACTAATATCCTAATCCTAGTAGCTCTATCCTAATAATATTTTTTTACATTTCACAGTGTCAATAACAGTTACTCTGTTTTGTTTTCTCAACTACAGCGCCTTTTGTTTGCTAAACTCTTCAGTCACCTCACATCTGCGCGCAAAGCCAAGAAATCTGAGATTCCTCACTTTCGACTGAAGAAAGTGCAAAATATTAAGATGTGGCTTTCTCTTCGATCATTCCTAAAGGTATCATCTTCCCACCACAGCCGACATTAGTCTGATATTAGTGTTTATTTTTATTTAGCAAATATATATATTGACTGATATTTAATTTTGCATGCTAATTACTTCTATTTTTAATTGTAATTCTGACGTGAATTGAATTATTAATTTACTCTAATAATAATAATAGCAATATTGAATGTAGCACGTCCCTAAATTGAACAGTTTTTTTTTTATTGCACATTAAATTTTTGTCCTAAATCCACCTTTTAAATATTTCAATTTGGGTTTGGTAACTTAAACTGTATATCGCTTATAAAACTATATATTGTATTTATTTAGATAAATTAGTATAGGCATTGTTGTGATTCGCTGGACTAGTGACTAGGTGTAACATTAGCTGGAATAATAACTCGGCTGTAAAATTTGCTTAAAACTGAAATGCATACGTCTTCATCATAACTAGATAGACACGGTTGGTTTGTCTTTACTATACACGTGAGATCTGATATATTGTCAGTCCAACTTGTTTAACCTGTCTGTTTATATAATCACAGATAACTAGTAAATGGGTGTTTCTGCCGGCAGCGATATTTGTACGGCCCTGTTTAAAGATTCATGTACCGAGTTTAATAATAATTTCTTTCTTCTGTTTAACAGAGACGAGGTCCTCAGAGGTCTGTCGATGTCATTGTATCATCAATTTTCCTCCTGGCTTTGTCTATTTCCTTCATCATCTGTGCCCAGGTCAGCTATTGTTATATCGTACAGTGATACACACCCATATCTTTTCAAGGTTTCTTTCACAAAAATGCAGTGCTATTTATATATACATATGCGCTTTCACACCTTCCACAACACCTTCGGAGTTGTTCTGAAAAACAGAAATGCCTCCTATTTCTATAATCCTACTACACTTGTGCTGGTATTCAGTAATACGACATAATGTATGATGGTAATGAACATGCACAGTGTTGTTATTGTGGGCATCTATTAAAACATTATTGCCATTCATGAATGCATTGCGAGAATACCTTTCTCATCAACTGGTTAAGACGCACAACACTGCAGTATTCATACACACCGCATGAGAAGCGCATGACAGAGCCGAGTGAAGGAGACGCATCGATGCTCTGACAGCAGGTGGCGCTGATGAAACGGCAGAAATTCAGCCGGTTCAGATTTTTTTTCTTTCCGGTCACACTAAGGTGCACTTAGGGCATGTCCAAATCCACTTTTTGCTAAAAAAAAAAGTGGTCAATGCGCCTGTGTGCATAGTCGAAATGGGTCCCTATTGTTGTAAGTAATGGGTGTTTTTTTTGGCCCAACATGCAATAACCAATCAGAGTCTTATCTCCCATTCTTTTTAAGAGCGAGTTGCTCTCGCTCTGCGGCAGAAAGCTATTTACATGGCAGAATCTGTTGGCGGAAAAGCTAAACGTTTCTTAAGCGAAGAAACAATCTGCTCATGTGCGAGGCTAATTCTGATACATGCAATAACTGTGCATCATTTCACCTTTATATGCATGTAGCCTACACAGTAATACTCTTTTACTCTGTATTCCTTTAGTTTTAAATATATGGCATGTGTGCTGCTGCGCGTTTATTGTAAAGTATTATCGTTTAGAATTCTTTTGCCGTTTAATCTGTTTGAAACATTAGTTTACTTAATACTTTTTTGTGTATTGCTTTTTTTAGAAGGAAAAAGTTAAACCTGTTATATCGTATCCAGTTATACTTTGCTCTCCGCAAGTGTTGTTATTGTTCACAAAAACTATTAAACCATATATAAATAATATTAAAATAGCATGTTACTTTGGTAGTCTTAAACTTTAGTTTTTTGCCTTTTAGATTTAGCAATTATGAATGTACTTCTGACTGGGAGTATGTGCCGTGAAGTCACCTTTAGAGACCATTTTAAATCAAGTTAAGCAAAGTAACACATTAATGCACATCAACAGATAGAAGATACGACTGTCTAACAGAGTGAAGGAAACTGGTATTGTGTTTCAGCTTTTGCACAGTCATCACACATTTCTGGATTCAGAGACCAATTGGGAGCTGATGGTTTGGTGTGCTGCTCTAATGGTTTTCCTCCTACGCCTGGCTACCCTCGGAGCTGAGACCAACCGAAAGTATAGCAACGCTTCTGTGCTTCTGACCGAACAGGTGAGATAAAAATCTCAGCCGCGCAGAACAAAGAGGCAGCATTATTCGGAAACAAGTGAACCATTCACACATGCACGCTGCGCAAACGCTAATAAGTAGCTGCAGCATTGCTTACAGTTACAGTGCATTTTCTAGAAACATTAAGCTTCCTTCAGTTAACAATTGTGAATTTATTGACTACCATTAACAAGGAGCGACGCATTCGTTATAGTACTTATTAATCTTTGTTAATGTTTGTTAATAAAACTAATGGAACTGTTTATTAGTTAGTTTATGAATTGAAACTAGGCTAATCGTGTACATTTGTGTTTATCTCAGAGTACTTCTGACATTTTATATCCCACATTTCTTGCTTTTTTTGGTCAGAATTGCAAAACATGAACTCGGAAATTTGAATAAAAGGTCAAAATTGTGAGATATAAGGTCAGAATTGTTAAAAAAAGGCAGAATTGAGAAATTAACTCAAAATTGAGAGGTAAAATGTCCAAATCCTGAATCCTGGTTTGCCACAAATAAAAAAAGGTAGTTGTGACTTTTTATTTCACACTTTTTTTTCTTAGATTTATTAGTAAGAAAATGCGAATTGTGAGATACAAAAAAAACTATTTATTTATTATTATTTTTATTTATTCTGTGCAATAAACAAGCTTCTATACATGTTAGCCCAGGACTATTATATTAAATTTCGTTTCAAACCCAATTTAAGATATTTTGTGAATGTCAAAAGATTGTCAGATTCAGAAAAGTGTAAAAGACGTTGTCAAAATTGTCCGTCCGCCGTCAGTGGTTTAACCTGTATTTTATGAAGCGACGAGATTACTTTTTGTACCCAAAGAAAATAAAAATACATACAGACTTAATGACAAAATGTTCATTTTGGGACGCGTTAATAATGTATTTTTAGATGTTGAAATTAACATTTATATTAACAAGTGCTTTAGAAGTTTATTTCATTGTTACGTGATGTTAACTTGTGTACTTAACTAAAGTAAGCAGATGGAAACTTACTGCAAAGTGTTATCCGTTTTCTGCTTCAGATTAACTTGTATCTTAAGATGGAAAAGAAACCCAACAAAAAGGATCAGCTGAATATAGTGAACAATGTGCTGAGGCTGGCCACTAAATTACTGAAAGTAAGACTTATCATAAAAGCATAAATCATTGGAAATAATAACAAAAGAAAATGCCTTGCTAGCATTAAATGATCATTTGCTGCTTCCAGGAACTGGACACACCGTTTCGTCTGCTAGGTCTGACAGTGAACCCGCTCATCTACAACATCACGAGAGTGGTCATCCTGTCAGCCATCTCAGCTGCCGTCAGCGATTTACTAGGGTTCAACATCCGGGTAAGGGAAACATTTGCTCTCTAAGTACGGTGGTTATCTCCACCTGTATCCTGGGTCTGTTTTATTGTCCCGCTGAAATGCAGATGTCTAGAGTTATTCATCTCGATGATCTGTGTTTTTATGACTCTAAAGTCATAACCACTTTTGTACTTCTTCCTGTTATCAGGACAGTGGGGGTTGATCGCTCTTTGTTGTATGTGGCTGCTAACATCCAACAGGACAACATATTAAAACAATCTAGCAATGTCCACCATACGTACAATGTCCACATACTTTTTTTTTTTTCTTTTTTTTTTTAACAGCTCTGGAAGATCAAACCTTGATGTGATGCCTTTACACTGCCAGCGTCTTAACACTTGGGCCAGAGAGACTCTTTTAAGCGTGCTTGTGCACAACCTACTAGATGACCAAGTTATATTTTAAAAACTGTGCAAATCTACTGACCAAACTTATTGATGACCCTGTGCCTTCGGCCAGTCCGAGCAAACCTGTGTTCAGCTCAACTTCGTCGTTGAGGTTTCCTCATTGAAATATGAAATGTACAACTGTAAAGCACACTCAGTAGGTTTTCTTGATGCACTTGCTTATTGTAACTACTTAACAGCTTGCTGTTATATTCCTACCAGTGACCACTGTTTTTCATAAACGCATACTCTGCACATTTATTATCTGGTCTTGAAGCAACCACTTTAAACAGAACCACTATGTGCCTTGTGAATAATTGCATTTAACAGTACTTTTAGATAAGCTATGTGTGAGGCGTGGATATGTCAACTGCTGAATGGGTGATGAAAATAAAGTTTTGAGTTTTTAGAAAAGGGTACTGAAAAACTTGCACACTGAAGCTCTTGGAGAGAACACTTTTTACTGGCATTGTTTAAAAATAATAATAATAATAATAAAAAAGCTTTCTCTGAGAAATTTCTGTAATCGCTGATTCCTTAACCAAATATGTGAATTTTCACAAAAAAAAAAAAAAAATAATAATATTAAGAATTACTAAGACTGTAATTACTTTTAGAGCAAATCACAAACAAGTGTGGTTTTACTGTTATCCTTTAATAACTGTCCGTAATGCACGATATTGAAGTCTTTTTTTTATTGCTTTAGCACGTTAGTCTTTTTCTGTAGCTTTGTATAAAGTTCTTTATGATGCGACGGTGCCACTGAACGAATCCGTTCGTGAATCGAATGGATGATTCGAAAGAGTCGAGTCACCGAGATGATTCAAAACCGCCGACTAGTACGCGTGTCACTCTACAGCAGGTATTACGGTAAGTAAACAGTGACGTGGAGACACACCTTCACTCACGCGCTTGGCGCTGGTTGCCATGGAAGGTCATCAAGTGCAAAACCGGCTGAGGCAACGACACCCTGCGCAAGGACCTTAAAACCTACCGGTAGGGCAGGTGGGTACTGAATGAAACACGGACCCCTGAGGTTCAAGAGTCCGCGGTTAGGAAACCGTAAGGTCTCACGCTTTACGTATCTACAGTTACGGTGATTTAATGTTATTTTAATCTAATGTTTTTTTATGTGACCGATTGCTGTTTACGGGTATGGCGTAAGACGGTATCCTCAGCATCCTCTTCCCTGTTGTGATGTAGCGTGACATATTTGTTACTGTGCCGCGAGTGATTAGGAAAAACGACGATTTGGGGAAAAAATACAAGCTACATTGTTACTGAACGGAGCACGTTGTCGTCAGTAATCTGCAATAACGTTGTCTGCAGTGACACGGGCCGGGTATTTTGTGTTCGTTTCGCCTCTGTAGGTGCACTATGTTTTTCCAGCAGGAAGAGTGAGAGAGTGATCAGGTCTGTCAGATTCAGTATGTCTGCATGGGTGCAGCAGGAGGCTGGTCCAACCAGTTCTGCTGAAGCCAAGAAATCAGAACCCAGAGGCCAGGAGAAGAAATGCTGTGAGTACACGCATTTTCACATCCAGCAGATCAAGAAGCTGGTCTTTAATCCCTATTCAAACCAGCCTTAGGTGGTCGGGTAGTTGTGAAGGTTATTAGAAAGATTTTCTGCTGATGAGCATGTTTCCCACTGACCCAGTGAATTTTAACAACGACCCTGAGTCACATCACAGTTGCCCTTCGTATAGTGTCTGCTACACAGAAGTTCACCGTCAGTCTAGATGTCCAGGGATTTCATCTGCATGTTGCATGCTGCATTCTTTTGTCATTTTACTTATTAAAACACTTTCCTAGATATCAGAAGAATAACTAAGTAAAGAGCACTAGTAGTATACCGTATTGTTTCATAAATAGTCTAAGTTTAATTAGGCTGGTTATACACTCACTGTTCACAAACCGATGGCATTTGTTATGTTACTATATAGGTTATATTTAAAATAATTGCTTTTCTTTTTATATTTATTTATTTATCAGAGAATCCTAAAAAACTCAGTGTTCACCAAAATATTAAAACTGCACAACTTTCCATTTTCACTGACGTTATATGCAGTATTCCAGTTAAATTCACATCTTTGGATAGAAACATAACTAATGATATAATGTGCGCCAAACTAGATATAAAAATGATTTGTGAAGGATCATGTGACGCTCCCGTTTCTGTAGTCTATTTGTTGAAAGCACCATAAAGCACAAGTATGAAGTTGGTGTCTCGTATGTGAAATTTACATGTATCAGATTATAATTGTTAGTACTACAGGTTTTAACTTCCTCCGGCTCGTGTTGTACTGTTGATGTCGTCTGTGTTTTCTCTGTTCGTCTGTCTGACCGCAGCGTGGGCGTCTTACATGACAAACTCCCCCACCGTGATTGTCATGATCGGCCTGCCTGCAAGAGGCAAGACGTACATGTCAAAGAAACTCACACGCTACCTCAACTGGATAGGAGTTCCAACAAAGGGTGAGTGGGCAGCCGGATTTAGACAGTTGCATCATATCAAATGACGCTCGCTATAAATAGCGCCTGCCTTCAATTTTAAATGCTTCATTTACCTCTCAGCTGACCATTTTGACATTGTGGTCTGTCGAGAGGCTAAATTTGAACTTGCATTATTTAAATGCGTAGGCAACCGACACATTGAAACCCAAACTCTCTTGAGTACATTGTGACCCACAATGCAAGTGTTTAATCACTGTAACTAAGTCAGAGGTTCCTTACACACTGGGAATGAAACCGTTCCAACTTTTACTTTGCAGAGAGATGTCACCTTGATGCATTACACTGGTTCTAACACCGATGAAGTCTGTGAAGAATAACCATCATTTCTCGTTTCTCGGTTTATCATGCAGTGTTTAACCTGGGGGTTTACCGGAGGGAAGCAGTTAAAGCCTACAAGTCTTATGACTTCTTCAGACATGACAATGAGGAAGCCATGAAGATACGAAAGTAGGATTCAATCTTGGTTTGATTTAATGGCGTGATCATTTTGTCATCGTGACTCACCCTTATGTCTTTCCGAACCGTTTGACATTCATTCTTCCACGGAACATGAAAGGAGATGTTTCGCAGAATGTCCAAGCTGCTCACTTTCTCACAGTGTCTTGTGTAGATATTTTTAATTGCCATATTTTTAACATCCCATTGTTGATAATGGTAAAAAAAAGTACATCTTGTCGGTAAACCAAGAAACAAATGTCGTTACAGAAAGTCAGTTAGACCAACAGATGTTTTAACACATTTTCCGAAAATTACGTTAATGCAGTTCTAACAGGATGGTTCGTATTTTCTTCATTTGAATTAGGTACATGCCTATTGTTGCTTTTTTTTCATTTTCACAAATAGACAGTGTGCCTTGGTTGCCCTGGAAGACGTAAAGATCTACCTTAATGAGGAAGGTGGACAAATAGCTGTAAGGATTTACATTTTCTCTGCTCACTTCAATTATTAACATTTAGTAGGTTTTAGTGTTTAATGTCTAACTTACATTTAGCGTGTAGTGTTTAACAATGTTCATAAGGCTTTCTTTATATTTGTTACAATCTGTTTTTGCCCTTTTAAGGTATTTGATGCCACAAACACAACCCGGGAGAGGCGGGATCTTATATTAAATTTTGCACAGGAGAATGCTTACAAGGTATAACTTCCGTACGTTTAATTATCTTTTTGTAGAAGCGATGTGTGGTCATCATTTTGCTATTTCTGTGTGTTAACAATTACAGGTGTTTTTTGTGGAGTCAGTATGTGATGATCCAGAGGTTATTGCAGCTAACATACTGGTATGTATGAGTTGCAGCTTCTTAAAACGAATGGTATATTTAAGTATAGCAACATGCCAGTATTGTTTTTATGGTCTTCTCATGAGCTGTCTCCTATGTGCTCTTATATCTTCAGGAGGTCAAGGTTTCAAGTCCAGATTATCCAGAGACGCACAGAGAGCGAGTCATGGATGATTTCCTGAAACGCATAGAATGCTATAAAGTGACTTACCAGCCACTAGATCCTGATGAATATGACAAGTAAGAATGTTTAGAAAATAGACACATCTGAATGTGCATTATGTTTTGTAAGCGACGTACATATTTAAGATAACTCAAGACCATTTCTCTCCTTCTCTCTTAAGCAGAGGTTTAATTATCCATTATATAGATTATATGTAAATGACCTCTGTTTTGATTCACTGACATCTGCTGCACAAAAGATGTGGGACAGGTCTGCAGTGTTTGGCAGGCACCACTAACACAGAAGGCTGTCCTAATCGTAGCATTCATTTATTTTTCCCAGGGGTTTGTCGTTCATTAAGGTGATGAACGTGGGTCGTCGGTTTCTGGTGAATCGTATTCAGGACTACATCCAGAGCAAGATCGTCTACTACCTCATGAACATCCACGTGCACTCGCACTCCATCTACCTGTGCAGGCACGGAGAGAGTGAACACAACGTCCAGGGTCGCATTGGAGGAGATTCTGAACTCTCCCCCCGAGGGAGACAGGTCTGGACTCAATTAGCGCTGCCTTTATAGCATATTTTCATTTTACGATGCTTGATTTTTCTCTTTCCCTCGTGAGTAGTTTGCGAGCGCCCTGCGTGATTTCATTGAGAAGCATAAGCTGTCCAACTTGAAGGTTTGGACCAGCCAGTTAAGAAGAACCATCCAGACGGCTGAAGAGCTGGGAGTTCCGTATGAACAGTGGAAAATCCTCAATGAGATAGATGCTGTTAGTATGCCAAGATCCCATCGGAGATCACACGCAGTTTATATGTATTACGCTGTATGTACATTCATCGGCATATGTTGCTCTGGCACAGGGTGTATGTGAGGAGATGACCTACGAAATGATCCAGAACACATTTCCAGAAGAGTTTGCTTTAAGGGATCAGGATAAATACCACTACAGATACCCCGGAGGAGAGGTACAGCACGTCCCTTCTCACTCTCTTTGGTTGTGTAGGTTGTTTGGTTTTTGTTAGTTTTGCTCTAACTGTTTTAAACGTCTCTCTTTTCTGCGCAGTCGTATCAGGACCTGGTTCAGCGACTAGAGCCTGTGATTATGGAGCTTGAGAGACAAGGCAATGTACTAGTCATCTGCCATCAGGCAGTTATGCGCTGCCTACTAGCCTATTTCTTGGACAAGAGTGCAGGCAAGATTCGTATTCACTTATTTTAATTAAATATATTTTTTTCAATTTATTGATATTTTCACTGCATCACTAAATAATGTGATGCATATATATATATATATATATATATAATCTTTTATGCAATTGTAGTATATATTTGAATTTTTTTTATTTGTATATTTAATTTAATTATAATATTATATTTAGCAATGTGTTTTCATTAATTAATTCATGTAGAAATATTTGTTTAATATTTTCCTGATTTCTGAATTTGTTTTTTTCACCCATTCTAGCAAATCACAAAAAGACCTAATTCATATCAGTCAACTATCCTATACTGTTAACTGAGTAGAATATACAACAGTGATCAGTACGAGGCTTTAAGGCTGAACTGAAATGTGTTTTTATTTGTTATCTTTTCTCTCACAGATGATCTGCCCTATCTGAAATGTCCCCTTCATGCTGTCATGAAGCTCACTCCCGTTGCTTATGGTGTGTTGGACAGTTGTTTCCTCACTTTTGTTCACCAAACTTCTGCTCACGGACGCTTCTGGTTAATGTTTTAGGCTGCAAAGTGGAGATGTTTTATCTGAATGTGGAGGCAGTGAATACACATCGGGACCGACCACTGGTGAGTCCACATCTGTCTCTGCGGTGTACTCTCTTGCAGTATGAAATATTAATGGACAACATTAAATATTCATTTTAAAATAATTGGTGCCACATTTATCTCTTAGATTTGTGTCTTTTCAGTAAATGTCTTTGAAAGCATGCTATGCTTTTTGGTGTCTTATAGCCTTCATTTTGATCTGGAACTGCAGCTTCCTCACTGCATGTTGGTGTCTGTGATGCTTGTCATTTTTTTGGTTAAGGAAGCTTTTTGCATTCAGTACGACTTAAGCTCTATTACCAGCATTTTTAATATGCTGTCAGTTACCACAGAAGATAATTTTGACTCTAACCTAAGAAATTAAAAAGCTTTCTTTTTCTTACATTGGGGACGCATAATGTTACATGCACATACTTGACAACATGACATAACTTTATATAATCAGTTCTATCACTTCAAATACTGCAGATCTGGAAAGACGGTAACTTCTACAATTTGTTTTTGGGGGATAACAGAAAGGGACTATATATATATATATATATATATATATATATATATATATATATATATATATATATATATATATATATATATATATATATACTCAAAATATACAAATAAAAATAAGCCAATTCAAATATATACTACAATTGCATAAAAATATTACTAAAAGATGGTTTTAAGTGCTTTCTGTAAGTGTAATTGTGTTTTTTTTTTAAACTCAGTGACGGGTCAAACGTTTTGTCTGTGGTAACAATTTAACTTGTTAACTAATAACATTGCTATAAGCCGTGTTCTCTGTAGTTTAATCAAACTGTCCGTCAAAAGGTTTGATTAAGCATAAAACTTCTTCCCCCTGTGCTCATTCACCTCATCAGAGTGAGGTTCAGTGCTCCCCTCTATATGTTGTTGACTAAATAAAATCGATACATTTGTAAAATACAGGTTTGTGTGTTAATTATAGCTGTGCCGGCGGCTCGTGTCGTGTTGTACTGTGGGTTTGTGTTGTGAGTTATGCTTATTCGTGAGTTGAACGCTTCATTGAACCACCCAGTGTTTTGGTGACGTGCGTTTCATCGCTGCATTGACACGTTTGATGTTTAGCAACGTTAACCTAGAGTGATTTATCATACTTCTCAGTCTGTATATTGATAAATGTGGATTAAGTGGAGACTGAAGTGTCTTGTTTGCTATCGAGATGTGTGCTAAAGGTCTTTAAAGATGGGCTATGTGCGTAGGCAGTCTCTTTTTTTTTAACCTACACAGTCTCTCCCATCTCAAACCAGGGGAAAGTCAGACGAGACTCCGCCCCTCTGCTGAGGCGGAATAGTTACACCCCCCTCTCCAGTCATGACCAGGTTAAGCGGCCCCGCCTCTACAGCGCTGGCAACCGGCCCTGGCTGCCCCTCACCCCCTCCCCCACCACCCTGCACTTCCCCGACTCGCCAGACGGGGCGCTGCTGCTTCAGCAAAGCCAAGTTAGTGTCGGACTCGATTGACCCAGTGATGTCCTGACACTAACCCACCCTCACCCTGGTGTTCTGAATCACCCCTGATTGTCACACCCAGCACTGATTGGGCTAACTTGCACGAGTGATTTCATTTTGGCA
Source organism: Puntigrus tetrazona (assembly GCF_018831695.1). Lineage (NCBI taxonomy): Eukaryota > Metazoa > Chordata > Actinopteri > Cypriniformes > Cyprinidae > Puntigrus > Puntigrus tetrazona. The sequence goes on along the minus strand of NC_056709.1, from coordinate 18,366,389 downwards.
CGCTCATTCTTTTATTTATTTGTTTTTTGTGCATGTCCTCCGCTATTCTTTTTTTGTTGTTCTGTGTGGGTGCTCACCGCAGATCATAAAATAATCATAACTTACCAGCTAACAGTTACCAGCTAACTAATTGGCATTATCTTTATAACAACGGCATCTAGTTGTCTTCCTTCTCGATTCTCTTTTAGATTTTTGTATAAAGTATTTTTTTCTCTATAATACCAGATCAAAATCATTGATATATATATATATATATATTTTTTTTTTTGTTGCCAGTTTGTTTCATGTGCACCCCAAAATGCAAATTATGTCATCATTTACTGAACCTTGTGATTGTTTAAAAGTGGCATGATGTACTTCCTTCCATGGAACATAAAAGAAAAAAAACTGCTCTTATCCGAACAATGAAAGTGAATGCTTTTATAGCTTAGTTTTTTTTTTGGTCTTGTTTCTAGCCAAAATATCTAGAAATTCTTAAATCAAGATGTAAAAAAAAATTAAATTGGGTTTTTGCTTAGAATAAACAGCCAAAATATCTAAAAAAAAATTCTTCAAGGATTTTCTAGACAATTAAACAGTTTTTGTTTTGTATTCAGAAAAAATAAGTCATAATTCAGTACGTTTTTGCTCAAAACAAGCAAAATAATCTGCCGGTGGGGTAAGCAAAATAATCTTACTTCAAACAGAAAACAAGATTATTTTGCTTGCCCCATTATTTTGCTTGTTTTGAGCAAAAACATACTTAATTATGACCTTTTTTTTCTGAATACAAAACGAAACTGTTTAATTGTCTAGAAAATCCTTGAAGAATTTTTTGATATTTTGGCTGCAAACAAGACAAAAACTCTAAGGTAGAAATGCATTTTTTTGCAGAAAAAAAATGGTTAGTAAAATATAGTTTTTACATCAGAAGAGATTCTGTAAAATTTAGCTTATATTACTTGTTCAACAATCCTTTGCAGTCAATGAGTAACGTCAGCTATATATATATATATATATATATATACACACACACACACACACACACACACACATAAGCCCATAAATATAACTTTAAAAAATAATAATATTGCATTTTCTGCTTAAAAAGTTGTCTTGTCTGAATCAAAAGAGAAATATGCACAGACCAAGCTGATCCCGGTCATCATTGGCTTTCATTGTATAAAAACTAGCTGCACAAAATATCCTTTTGTGGTCTGCAGTTTTAAAATGACATGAGGACGAGTAAATGATGACAGAATCTTCATATTTTGGGGGTAAGTCTCTTCAAAGTAATGTCCATGTTTTACTCTGAACATGCCAGTTTGTCCTTGGGCCTCAGTTTTCTTCTCCATATTTGTCTCTCCTCTCTCTTCCTCCTCTCCCCTTCATCCTCCTCTCTCTATTTTCACAGTCTCATGTGGTTGGCAGTCATCTGTGAGTATCCCACGAGTTTGAAAGCTTTTTCACTCCATTTGCATTCGTAGAAGATTGTTTTGGGTGTATGTGTGTTGTCAAGCCAAGTTCTGCTGTGATTGTATGAGGATTCTCGATTATCTCACTTTTTTTTTTATATATGTGTATTTCGGCTTGATTGTGATGAGTGACCGAATTATGCAAATGCTCCGTAGATGCAAGTTTTCCAGTTGACATGATCAAATCTATTTACCATTTCAAAAGGAAGAGGAACCGAGTGTTACGCCAAACGAAAGCATTATTTATGTACTGTGGGAAAATTTGAAGTAGTCTAGATTAGTTTCTAAATGAAGACACTAGTATGCTTTCGTTTTGCTGAAGTTTAACTTTACCCTGATCTTTTTTTTCTTCTTCTTCTTTTTTGTTTTTTGAGGACTCCTTGTGTGAAGGAATCAACTTTGACTGCCCAGACGAAGCTAATGACTGTTTCCGCTTCTGAATGAGATGAACGAATTTCCAAAACCCTGCATGAAAACGAAACCTTGCTTTTAGATTCCCCCACTCCCCACCTTCCGCTCGCTTTTTCGGTGACAGAACTACATTTCCCATCAGCCCCTTGCATGACAGTTCACCGCTGCTGTCCTACAATTTATAATCAAGAGATACGGTATATATTTATGACTTAAATATTCCCTGTTATTTTAAGCGATGATGCCTTACTTAGCAGAGGAGATCCTCTTTCCTGGATGACCTGAATGTGATCCGTTGTCATTTGAACACAGCATGGGTTGTGCAAATGATGATAACCTCAGTACAGAGTTTGTGTTGCAATACAGTGTGGTTTGCAACAATGTATTTTCACAATCATAACTATTACAACACAGACTGTAGTCAGTCATCAGAATGAAGAAAAGCTTCTTTCAGGGAATCAGTGGGACAGAGATTAGAGGAAGCGTTTAAATGCTATAACAAGTAAGTTTGCGCACATCGTGGCTTAAAAGAAATGCACTTAACGAGAGATTTTTAATGACAATGATTTTTTTTTTCTTGCACATTTTCTTAATAAGAATGATAGTCCTATGGGATATTGTACAGAGTTCGAACTTGTGATGTAATATTTTTATAGAAACGTATTTGTGCGCCGCATCAGGACAGAATGACAAGGATTTGTAGGTTGCTGTATTTAAATGAGGTATATTTTATAGATCAGGTCACTACTGGAGGTGGTACGAATAATGCCGTTTTATTAAGGTTCTGAACGTAGTCTGTGTTCTGTAAGCAAGAAGTGTTTTCTCTGGGTATGTGTCTGTTAAAAAAACTGGAATTACTAGCTTTACTTGTATTTTTGTGCCGCACTAATCAAAAACGGTTCACGTGTCATCAACCAATCTCACTGCATTTAAAGACAAAATTCGAGTTCTGTATCTGTCAACTGATTCTTTCCATGTTTTTCCCCGTTTGAAATTGTTTTGCCTCACTACTTCATTTTAAAATGCATAAATTTTTAAGCGTGCGAATATTTCATGCACTCTCTGAATGAAGCGCTGCATGCATAATGATAAATGATAAATAAATTAGCCAAAAGCTGCAGGCTTATGCCGCTGTCCAAGACATCAGCAGCGTTTGTTTGTCCCATCCTTCTGCATACAATAAAGTTTTCACCACAATCAGAGTTGCAGTTGAGATATACAAGCATGCATTGCCTTTAAGTAGTGACTATTGTGATGCCACATTCAAAGCTGCACACAATCTGACTGAATTTATGAAAATGCCACAGAAAATATATATATATTCATTATCAGACCTTGGAAAACTGTTTGCAATGTTTTGCAATATTGCTTTCTCCGAATACAATTAAACAACGGTTATGTCAGACTCGCATTTATGTGTCATTTTTATTCTGTTAAAATCTTTTCATATATGTGGTTATGGTTAATAGAAACAGTGAAGTTAAGGTCACCAGATGGCGCCAAAAGACTTATTTGTGGCAACAGACGTTATGAGGTTAAGTTTTAGTTATATGCAAGTAATAATATACTTGAGGCTATTTGTGGTAGCAAAACCCCCAAAACGATTATTTACACCACATAATAAAATATTTAAAACGCAAATTTGCATTAAAACGCTATAATATAAAACCAATAATCGCCACCCGTCCACTACAAGAGAAAAACAACGAATGAACCTTGCTACGTAAAAATAAATAACAGTATGAACAATTGATGGCATACAGACTATCTTACGTGAAATATTCTTATTTCAGTTTGATGTGGTATTAAATGAACCTATTTATCACGATAAAAGCTGGAAATGTTCTGCGAGATTTACACTAAAAGAAATGAATCGCAGCTATCTCACACTTATCAGCGTCCTAAATAACTTTTGCCAGTATCCAGCCTGTGCGCTTCCCCTTTATCGTATCATAACAGTGTGAATGACAGAAATGAATGGCTGCACCTGGAACACACCCACACTGCCCTCTTGGTGTTACATAACCCCGATGGAGATAGAGGAGAACCGCAAGAGAAGTATTAACCTCTGAGTCACTGCAGGTGGAGGACGATATCTAAAACTGCCGTGTTTACAATGCCGACCCATACATGGGTGCAAAACGGGATCATTTCATCCTGCTCTTCCTCTCTGCTCAGACGCTAAACGTATCGTCAGAATCATTCTAGCCTGTCTTCAGAATGAATGTGTCGACATATCACGGATCGGCCTGCTTCAAAACTTTTTTGAGGTTTCAGCACAGTTATGCTATCTCTCATTTCCTTCTGATTGTTTTGCTGCTGTTGTCTTTTTCCTTTTACAGACAGCTAATTAGGCCTCTCTTTCTGGAAACTTCTGTTGATCTTTTGCGCATAGCGGACCACTGACCGTCTACCCACCGAGATCCTGGTTTTGCTCGATGTGTCTTTTAGGTGAATGCGATATAAGACCAATATTATTATATCAGCGCCGCTTGTGCGGATTACATTGGCTCGCAATGAAGCTAATATCGAATTCCTATTGTTAGTGAAAATATTTAATATTGCCGATCAAAATATTTCCAACAGGTTTTCTATCACTAGTATCAGATGTGCGCGGTTCGGCACGCGTGATTTGCAGATCAGCTGCAAAGGTTTAACCATCACAGAGTTAAAGTTTAACCCCAGCATTCAAGCTATTTTAACCAATCAAGTGCGAGAAGAGATAAACGAGATTCAGTGTGCGTCTCGCACGTTTTTATGTAGTGCAAACTATGGAAAGCCAGGAAGCTCAAAAACGTAAACTATATTGTTTACTTACAATACATGTAGTTCCTACATTGTTTACACGGTGGTGACATGTAATCTACATGTAAATAACACGTCCTCATTATGTTTACATGTTAAAATATGCACTTTTTTAGCTTTATGGCCTTCCGTAGCAAAACGCTACTTTTCTGCCAGCGCATAAACAACCTAATTTTTGTCTTTTTCGCGTCTTCTTGCGCTTAAACTGACACGTATACACAAAATTATGTCTAAATAACCGTCCTGTTAAGTATTCTCGTATATACAATATAATATACAATCACAGACGTTGTTCAAGTTTAGCCAAATGCTTTTGTCAAAAAAAAAAAAAAATCATAACAATTGGCTTTTTTTTTATTCAGGCTAGTTAAATTCAAAATCTGAGAGCGGCTGCCTGAAGGGCTACCAGGGATTTCGACATTTTTGCTAACCCCGATAAATATAATGCAGCGTAATTTAAAACTCTTGGCTTTAGTGATGTATGATACTCGGTGACAAGTGAAACAGAATGATGTGTAAGGATCACACCTGTGTGTGTGCAGGCATACGTGTGTAATCGAGAACAGCGGGGAGTTGCAGTTTAGCACCGTAATGTGAGAGATCGAGGTCACCCAAAGCAGCGCTCACCTGTCCGAGAGCTTTCAGGGGAATCTGATATCCTTCACTCACAGTGTGTCAGGCAGAAAGAAAAAGAAAAAGAAAAGAAAGAGAAAGCAAGCAGGGTGGGAAAGAACCTGAATTGCCGCGACCCTCGGAGAAGTCACTAATAATTATTATTATTATTATTATTATTATTTCGTGGCTCTCTAGAATTCTCTGTTCTGATTGGTTAAATAAGCTTGTATGACTGTTTGTGGCTGGTTTTGTTAATGTTCGTCCCCCGATGCACTCATATAAAAACTTGAGGGAATTGGATTCATCCTCAGGCCATCCGGGATGTAGATGAGTTTGTTTCTTCATGATTTAGCATTACATTACAGTGAATGGGTGCCGTCGGAATGAGAGTCCAAACAGCTGATAAAAACATCACTGTAATCTACACACCCATCTTTTGGACAGCCTGTGTAAACTGTGTTGTTTTTTATTTAATCGTCACTGTTATTGTTAATTCGGGTCATTTTAGGTACCTAAGCATCATCATGCAGATAGGCGAAGCCAGCTGTCTCAGACCGCATCACGCTGGGATCAGGAGCCGTGTAGTTGCATCTGTGTGACTCAAGCGGTTGTGTGGCCAGGTTTTATGAGCTGTTTAATAGCAGTGAGCTGAACGAGGCCATTTAGTGCCGACTCAGTGCTGCAGTGTGAATAGGGTTTGGTCTGGTACTCTCGTAAAAACACCGTGTCCATTATTATGGGCAGAGAAAGGAGAGAAGGGGTGAACATGGAAAAAGGAGGGGCTCTACCTAAAGACGGGCTGTAAATCAGAGGTTCATTTATACCTTCTCTCTCACTCCCTCTTTCACTCACAAACACACAAAGATCATTTCAACCAGATTTTCCATCATTTTAGGGGTTGAATGCAGAACAACCTTTCTTTGAGGGCCATTTGGAAAAATAAACCAATGTAAAAACTGGTATGTAATAAAAAAAAAAGTAAATAAATAAACGTAAAATTACAAGAAAATTCTGAATATTAGTTTACTGATATTTACCATCAACGTAAATGTTTCTTAATGTAAATGTAAACTTTGAATTAAAAAATAATAAAAAACATGGTATATATTACATAAAACGTGTGTGTTTGTGTGTGTGTGTCTATATAATCTATATATCTATTTAATTATTTATTATTATATATTATATATTATATTTATTATTGTTATATTATATATTTGTAATATAGAATATCAGAATATAAATATATATGCAAATATTGGTAGTGTACGTTTGTTTGTGTGTGTATATATATATATATATATACATATATATATATATATATATATATATATATATATATATATATATATATATATATATATATATATATATATATATATATATATATACACATATATATATATATATATATATATATATATATATATATATATATATATATATATATATATATATATATATATATATATATATATATATATATATATATATATACATATATACATATACATATATATACACGTACACTACCAATTATAAGTCACTCATTGTGACAGCACAATTAAATGTTGACCTTTGGAACTGACTAATTATTAAAAAATCTAATTAACTAATTAAAACAAAAAAATATTTCAAATATGATTATATCTATTTATGTGTTTTTGAAAAAAATCATACAGCCTTAATACGCATAAGACACTAAAAAGACACTTTTTTTTTTTTTTTTACCAAAGTGACAACTATTTAATTATATTTAATAAACAGCTATTAGTAAATAAAAAGTAAATAAAAGCTCATCTAAAATAAAGAGCTAAAACAAATGCATGATATTTGTTTGGGTGGATAAAGTGCTTTACTCCGTTATATTTCTGACTCTGATGCTGTATGAGCATGATGACTTCAGCAGCAGCGCAAATTCAAAAGGAGGACAGAAGAAGCCAGAGAGCGTCTGTAAAATAAACTACTGTCAAGTTTTAGAGCTCTCGGTGTATGAGCTATAGAGAGGGAGGGAGGGATAAAGAGATTAACAGGTAAAACAGACTCTCTCAAGCGCGCGTACCCGCAACCGAATCGCACGGGCATTCGTCATTACACCGCAGCTAACAAGAGCCTTTGTGTGAGCGCTTTTTGTAAACACGAGGATGCATTAAGGAAAATATATGGCTTTTCTCAGTCCAACAATTCCGCCGATAATCATATTGTTTCTCTCGCACAAACACAGATGCTCACGGGCCGGTTTGCGTAAGTCTTCGTGATAATATTTCTCCCCGTGTGTTTTGAGGACACTCGGCTCCAGTTACTTTGTCCTTCATCGCGAGAATCAATTAACCACTTGAAGGGGCAACTTTAATTTAAATTAAACGCAAGCAGCTATGCAAACAGTGGACAGCGGCGAGAGAGGGGAAGAGAGCGAGGAGTCTCAGTCTTGTAGAGCCGCTGAGTCTAGACTCCAGATGCGCGGCGGCCCTGAGGTCTTCAGTAAATATCAGCAGCACATGTCATCACAGTTACAGCACTACCAATCATGACTGCGGAAGAACAACAGGCCTATCGTTTCTAGAGATCTCGGCAGCACAACATGCGATGGACGGAGGAGAACACGTTTTGTACTGTAAAGACTCGAGTAGCTTTTACAGTTTCGCCTTTAGACTCGACAGGCTCGTACGGACAGTCGTTTGATAAGAAACAGAAACTAAATGACATGCGGAAATCTGAGCAGCAACTGATTTGGAATTAGATTTTGGGAGTGGTTTTGACTGAAACGATCTCTTTTGTGCTGCTAGTTTGTCGTGGATAGTGGCCTGGGTGTTTCTGTGCAGGTTTCAGTACGTTGCCATGGCGCTCTTGGCGATGTTTCTGTGCGGTTGCTAGAATAATCTGTTGTGTTTTTAGATAGTTGGTATCAGCGAGTGTTGCCAAGTCTGTGGTTTTCTTTGTGTTTTTTTTTTTTTTTACACTGTTGACGAAGATTGTTTTTAAGTCTGCAGGTTGCAACGATCAACCAAAACCCTCCTGGAATATTTTTTTTTTATGGAGGCCGTGGGGAAAATGCGATTGGTGTAGTTTTGGACTAGTTCTGATTAGCAGTTGCATTGGTTTTGTTATGCACCTGGTAGTATCAGACTCGAACAAAAGTAGAGTTTCAAAGCCGCCATTGAACCTGTGTTGCGTTCTTTAACATTACGCATGGAAACAAAGATGCCATGACGCCAAACCCCTTAAGAAAAAAGAAAGCCGTTGCGTATACAACAGAAACAATGATCGCTTACCGGGATCATCTAAACACTGCATTTTCTAAACTATGTCAAATATGTGAAGTTAGTAGCATAGTTTTACACATCAGTTTGTTATTGCGGCAACGCTTCCATGCTCCTAAATATGACGCAGCATAAAACGAAACATGATTGGTTGTTATACCTGTCAGTCATATGGCCTCTTGGGCGGGCCTTGGCCAATCAAAGCAGCCAAAGTTCCCAGACCTTCTGCCGTCGGCCTGGTTACGTGAGACCATGCACCTGGCATCCCTGTTTGTTATGGCATTAAGTGTTTTTTTGTGTTGTTGTTTTGTGTGTTTTGCGATGTATGTGTTTAGTGTGAAAATGGTTGTAACGTGTTGATGTTGCTATGGTGTTACGTAAGGTATTCTGTATCATCCTTAACATATGGCTTTTAGGAGTTTGCAGTGTTTACCATCTGTAACGTGTTATATAATATATAGAACACAAACATGTCTTGAGAGCCCAAAACATTCACTGTGTGATGAAACCTATCGCAATACAATGCCACTGTAATTTAAGTTAAGTAAAAATATATTAAGTAAAAAAAAAAAAAAAAAACACATCAGAGGCAAGCAAAGGAATGAGGAAAGCGAGAGCACTATATATCAGGATTCAGATGTAATAATGTATGCTTTTGTTCATAAACTGTACATTTTCAATTATTCTACACATTGTCATGAGTTTTCACAGAACCAAAAGTATACACATTTTTGACACATCCTATTTATTATTAAACAATAATGGAGAGAGAAATTATATTTATCAATATAATGTAAATAAAAGTAAAATCCTGGAATATATTTAATTTTTTGTTCTTGTCATTACTTGATTTGTATATAATGACTGACAGACAGATAGATACATACATACATAGACATGTAAACATGTTCTGTGAACCCTATTTATGTAAAAAATATTAACTTGGACTTTAAAACAAAATAATTTTTTTTTGAAAGAAGAAATGCTTTTCTAATTCAACGTTGTGATGACTTTATGTTCAATGTAGAAAAAATGTAATAAGAAACAATGATTCTGTTTACATTTTTCACTGCTAGTGTGTTTTATTTTTACCTTGAACTGCACTGGTTTGACTAGAAAAGTAAATAAATAAACGAAAATTACAAGAAAATGAATTAGTTTACTGATATTTACCATCAACGTAAATGTTTCTTAATGTAAATGTAAACTTTGAATTAAAAAATAATAAAAACATGGTATATATTACATAAAAGCGTGTGTGTTTGTGTGTGTGTGTCTATATAATCTATATATCTATTTAATTATTTATTATTATATATTATATATTATATTTATTATTGTTATATTATATATTTGTAATATAGAATATCAGAATATAAATATATATGCAAATATTGGTAGTGTACGTTTGTGTGTGTGTATATATATATATATATACATATATATATATATATATATATATATATATATATATATATATATATATATATATATATATATATATATATATATACATATATATATATACACACATATATATATATATATATATATATATATATATATATATATATATATACACATATACATATATATATATATATATATGTATATATATATATATATATATATATATACATATATACATATACAAACGTACACTACCAATTATAAGTCACTCATTGTGACAGCACAATTAAATGTTGACCTTTGGAACTGACTAATTATTAAAAAAATCTAATTAACTAATTAAAACAAAAAAAATATTTCAAATATGATTATATCTATTTATGTGTTTTTGAAAAAAAATCATACAGCCTTAATACGCATAAGACACTAAAAAAAGACACTTTGGTTTTTTTTACCAAAGTGACAACTATTTAATTATATTTAATAAACAGCTATTAGTAAATAAAAAAGTAAATAAAAGCTCATCTAAAATAAAGAGCTAAAACAAATGCATGATATTTGTTTGGGTGGATAAAGTGCTTTACTCCGTTATATTTCTGACTCTGATGCTGTATGAGCATGATGACTTCAGCAGCAGCGCAAATTCAAAAGGAGGACAGAAGAAGCCAGAGAGCGTCTGTAAAATAAACTACTGTCAAGTTTTAGAGCTCTCGGTGTATGAGCTATAGAGAGGGAAGGAGGGGATAAAGAGATTAACAGGTAAAACAGACCTCTCAAGCGCGCGTACCCGCAACCGCACGGGCATTCGTCATTACACCGCAGCTAACAAGAGCCTTTGTGTGAGCGCTTTTTGTAAACACGAGGATGCATTAAGGAAAATATATGGCTTTTCTCAGTCCAACAATTCCGCCGATAATCATATTGTTTCTCTCGCACAAACACAGATGCTCACGGGCCGGTTTGCGTAAGTCTTCGTGATAATATTTCTCCCCGTGTGTTTTGAGGACACTCGGCTCCAGTTACTTTGTCCTTCATCGCGAGAATCAATTAACCACTTGAAGGGGGCAACTTTAATTTAAATTAAACGCAAGCAGCTATGCAAACAGTGGACAGCGGCGAGAGAGGGGAAGAGAGCGAGGGAGTCTCAGTCTTGTAGAGCCGCTGAGTCTAGACTCCAGATGTGCGCGGCGGCCCCTGAGGTCTTCAGTAAATATCAGCAGCACATGTCATCACAGTTACAGCACTACCAATCATGACTGCGGAAGAACAACAGGCCTATCGTTTCTAGAGATCTCGGCAGCACAACATGCGATGGACCGGAGAACACACGTTTTGTACTGTAAAGACTCGAGTAGCTTTTACAGTTTCGCCTTTAGACTCGACAGGCTCGTACGGACAGTCGTTTGATAAGAAACAGAAACTAAATGACATGCGGAAATCTGAGCAGCAACTGATTTGGAATTAGATTTTGGGAGTGGTTTTGACTGAAACGATCTCTTTTGTGCTGCTAGTTTGTCGTAGATAGTGGCCTGGGTGTTTCTGTGCAGGTTTCAGTACGTTGCCATGGCGCTCTTGGCGATGTTTCTGTGCGGTTGCTAGAATAATCTGTTGTGTTTTTAGATAGTTGGTATCAGCGAGTGTTGCCAAGTCTGTGGTTTTCTTTTGTTTTTTTTTTTTTTTACACTGTTGACGAAGATTGTTTTTAAGTCTGCAGGTTGCAACGATCAACCAAAACCCTCCTGGAATATTTTTTTTTTATGGAGGCCGTGGGGAAAATGCGATTGGTGTAGTTTTGGACTAGTTCTGATTAGCAGTTGCATTGGTTTTGTTATGCACCTGGTAGTATCAGACTCGAACAAAAGTAGAGTTTCAAAGCCGCCATTGAACCTGTGTTGCGTTCTTTAACATTACGCATGGAAACAAAGATGCCATGACGCCAAACCCCTTAAGAAAAAAGAAAGCCGTTGCGTATACAACAGAAACAATGATCGCTTACCGGGATCATCTAAACACTGCATTTTCTAAACTATGTCAAATATGTGAAGTTAGTAGCATAGTTTTACACATCAGTTTGTTATTGCGGCAACGCTTCCATGCTCCTAAATATGACGCAGCATAAAACGAAACATGATTGGTTGTTATACCTGTCAGTCATATGGCCTCTTGGGCGGGCCTTGGCCAATCAAAGCAGCCAAAGTTCCCAGACCTTCTGCCGTCGGCCTGGTTACGTGAGACCATGCACCTGGCATCCCTGTTTGTTATGGCATTAAGGTGTTTTTTTTTGTGTTGTTGTTTTGTGTGTTTTGCGATGTATGTGTTTAGTGTGAAAATGGTTGTAACGTGTTGATGTTGCTATGGTGTTACGTAAGGTATTCTGTATCATCCTTAACATATGGCTTTTAGGATTTTGCAGTGTTTACCATCTGTAACGTGTTATATAATATATAGAACACAAACATGTCTTGAGAGCCCAAAAACATTCACTGTGTGATGAAACCTATCGCAATACAATGCCACTGTAATTTAAGTTAAGAAAGTAAAAAAATATATTAAGTAAAAAAAAAATATATATATATATATATATATATATATATATATATATATATATATATATATATATATATATATATATATGACAGTTACAAGCACAAAAAACACACTAACCAAAATATTGATAAATTATTTAAAAAATCTCCCCAAATATTAATTTATCTTTTATTATTATAAATATCAAATATATAAAGTGTATATATCCAACATCTTGGTAATATTGTGGTTTGACTCCTTCAGTTTAAGACTATGGGGTTAATTTCCATATTTTAATGTCTGCCTGACTTGGTATTTTTGTATTAACAAACACAAATAAGTGGCCATTATAAGCGACATTAAGGGGCCACTTTTGTGTGAGATAATATCCAGTGACATCCCTAACTTTTCTTGTATTCTCTAGCTGTGTTTGATTTGCAGAATATAGCCTGGTAAGTACACACACCTGAAGCACACGGAAATGCGGCGTCCAGTATCTGTTTGGTAAACAGGGCTGGAGGAGGAAATATTCAGCTGTTTAAACTGTGAGACATGAGCGGTACATGAGAGCTGTGTGTGAGTGATGTTTGAGCTGACCAGGGTGAGAATATGTACTGAGCAAACAGGAGTATGGGAGCCGAGTATTGTACCAATACAGTTGTGAGAGACAGCTGCTTCCGCTGCCTGGCTTTTGTTAGTCTGTGTGAACAGGTGAGCAACAATTCATTCCCCCGATACAATACGAAGCGCATGCTCACAAGAGAGAACAAATATGCAGCGGACACACACTATAACGAGCACAAGCTCATACACACTGCCTCGCTGTCTCTTTTCTCAAGCACACACACACACACACACACACACACACATACGATTTTGACATCTCTTGGGTATTTCCCAGGCCAAGCAACCTCACGCAGAACAATTCTCACCCCATTATTTAGGGTTATGCTTGAATTATGAGGAATTCTTTATAGCTCTTTCTTTCCTCACCTGTTGCAATATGGGCCAGAAAACATATCATGAAGATAAAGTTTGATTATTGAAAACGTATTTATCCACTACAGTTTTGAATACTTGGGAAGATCATTGTATAGGCCTGCATGTTATTACCATGTTTTTGACGCAATATCAATATTTTTGTATAATGTATACAATTATTAAAACATAATAGGGTTTTTTAACTTTCGGAGATTCGTGAAAATAACACGATTTCATGTTTTTTTTTTAAATGTCATGTTTTACGGCATTATAGTAAACCTTTGTTATTCATTAAAAGTCTTTGTAGTATCATCAAAAAAGTATTTTTCACAATATTTACCTCAGAATACCACTAAATAAACCATTGTATATTTTAAAATTGCGTTGTATTGCCAATTGTTTATATATATATATATATATATATATATATATATATATATATATATGATAGCACTGTATTATTAATACAATATTAATAATAGTATTACACTGTATTAATAATATTATTAATACAGATATCATTCACTACCATAGCATATTTACATACACTATATTTATGTGTACTATATTTATATACTATATGTATATAAATGTTACATGACTTCCGTATGAAAATCAGTAAATCAATTATAGTGTACAAAAAATGGTTTTGCATCCCTGTTCTCAGTGATTGTGCATTTTGAAGTGTTATGATTCATAAAATAAATAGAAAAAAGTGGTCTCCTGAGTGTAATGGACACCTTGTACAACTCATTACGCTTTCACACTTCTTACACGTTCATGGCTGCGCTGATTCTTTTTGTCGCTCTTTGGGGACAAGGGCTGGATACAGATGTGCAGGAATCTGTGAAGTCGTGACTCCTTTTTCCACCACTAGGGGGACTGAAACACTGTGACAGAGACGTAGCAGAGACAGTGAGACTTCAGGAGAATCCAACACAAGACAGAGCCAGAAACACCTCATTAGTGTGTGTGTGTGTGTGTGTGTGTGTGTTTCTGGACCACAGATAAAGATGTTCAAAGGCTTATTTGGTTGTTATCTCATTCAAGCACCTTTTTTCCAGCCCTTGGACGCATCTCTAACAAACCGTCTCTCAGGATGAGATCATAGATTAAGAGCTTGGACGGTCCGTCCACAAGTGCAAAACATCATACATCTGCTATAATTTAGCAGACATGTGAAGTATACAATTCCCATATGCGGTCAGAGAGAAACATGCATGCATGCATGTGCGGAGAATGCATTGTTGACTTAATCGACCGCTGCGCCTGCATGCATCTTAAATGAAAGCCCTTCGTCGCGCTCTAAGCATCTGCCTGTGCGCCAGCCTGGCTGCTTGGCAAAATATGAGCAATTTCCCTACAATGTGGTTACAATGAGCCAGTAATCGTTGCGAACGGCCCCCTCCCCACCCCCATGCCACAAACACTCCCATGCATTCAGTGTTGACACAGCTTCAGTGGGAATACCCACCCTTTATGCCTCCTCCTGCTCTGACCCCCCCCAACAACACACACACATCAGAGGCCCAGCCATCAGGCCCCACACCTGGGCATGTTTGCAAAGGAAGAGGCCGGGGCGGGCGGCCCTCCATGTGCCTGTCGACTGGCTCCACAATGTCTGGCCAGCTGTGAGCCTGGCCTGCCCTGAGCCCTCACTGTGGGGGCTGAACACACAGCTGGGGAAGGCATGCTTCCCAAAGAGTGAGAGAGCGAGAGAGAGAGGAAAGAAAAAAGGGAGGGAAGCAGAGGGAAGACAGAAAAAGAAAGCAAAGGAATGAGGAAAGCGAGAGCACTATATATCAGGATTCAGATGTAATAATGTATGCTTTTGTTCATAAACTGTACATTTTCAATTATTCTACACATTGTCATGAGTTTTCACAGAACCAAAAGTATACACATTTTTGACACATCCTATTTATTATTAAACAATAATGGAGAGAGAAATTATATTTATCAATATAATGTAAATAAAAGTAAAATCCTGGAATATATTTAATTTTTTGTTCTTGTCATTACTTGATTTGTATATAATGACTGACAGACAGATAGATACATACATACATAGACATGTAAACATGTTCTGTGAACCCTATTTATGTAAAAAATATTAACTTGGACTTTAAAACAAAATAATTTTTTTTTGAAAGAAGAAATGCTTTTCTAATTCAACGTTGTGATGACTTTATGTTCAATGTAGAAAAAATGTAATAAGAAACAATGATTCTGTTTACATTTTTCACTGCTAGTGTGTTTTATTTTTACCTTTTTAGAGTAGTAGAAATAAAGTTTAAAGAGCCAGGGCACATCACAAATCATTACCGATCGCTTGTAATGACACACATCCATAATATATAACTGGAAATGCTCTGTAAATCAAAACAAGCCTCCTGGGGGGTTATTGTAAAAATCCAAGCATAAAACTCCCTGTAAGTTTGACTAGTTTTTATGAGTCTGAATTGCTATAATTTCACATATGGACATATTTTATGAATTAACAGTGAAATCGCTTTTCGTTTCCTTTGTTGTTTTGGTGCAAAACCAAAAGTTGAAAATCAAGTCTGTGCAGTTTAGTCGCTACAGCTTGGGCCAATGCTACTATTACCAGAACTGCACTGGTTTGACTAGAATTTCAATCTATTCTTAGACAATAGTCTTGTTATCTATTAATAAGGAAATCATTTCAATAATGACTCGGAGAAAAACACTGCATTCGTGTTGCATATATGCATATTGTATTATGTATTTAATGCATCCCGTGAAAAGTTGCCGGAATAAGAATCGTGACACAGCCAAATGGTTCTTCTAAGTGACCCATATGACTGGCCTGCTGGGTTTAAACCAGCCTGTTTGTCTCCCTCTCAGAGGACACATGCTGCGTCTCCAACCTGTCCTGGTCCGAGCACCCTGCTGCTTCCCTCACACACAAACACACACATGCAAACACACACTCCAGATGGGCACGGTAGATGGACAGAAGGACAACACATGTTTGGGAAGCTGGATACTAAATAAGGAAGAGCTCAGGTAAAACAGTACATAGCTAAAAATCTAACTGTTAAACACGCTCTCTTAATAACGGTGAATTTGTTTGACCGCAGCTTGTTCACTCCGTATTTGGGTGTCTAAAAGTCCACTCACACGCAGGTTTATACTGTTTACGTCATGTACCAATCAGTGCCTATCACCAGAAAAAGCGAAGGCCTCCCCACCTACAGCATTCCTGAACTATCCAGCACTTTTTATGCGGCTTTATCTGCCAAGGTAGATACAGTTTAAAAGTCTGGGGTCAGCTATTTTGCTTATTTATTTAGTATAAAGCAAAAATGCATGTTTAAAATAAATCATTTACATTTTACACTGATGTTAAAAAATTATTGCTTCATTAAGCAGCAAACCAGCATATTACAATCATTTCTGAAGCATCACTGAAGGCTGCAGTCGCTTTTTTCAAAATGTAACATTTTTGACAACGGTACCATTTTGAATGTATTTTTTGTGCACAATGTATAGCATGCATTCTTTTTGTTGTTAAGCTGGAATCGTTTTTCTCATTATTATCGGTCACATGAGAACCGCTGTTGTTTGACGTTATGACCTCATAGTTGATGTCATGATGTGTCTGTTTTATATTTATGCAAGTGCACACTTTTTTAGGTTTATAGCCCACAGTTTTTAAGAAGAGAAAAATGATAGATAGATAGATAGATAGATAGATAGATAGATAGATAGATAGATAGATAGATAGATAGATAAATAGATAGATAGATAGATAGATAGATAGATAGATAGATAGATAGATAGAGATATTTCAGCTGATATAAGTGGTGTGTGCAACAAATGCGCAACAAAAAGTGGCAAATGAAGTGAGAGATGTACAAGACATTTGCAAGTGTTTTTCCACTTGTGTGAACGACGGAGCTTTACTTTTGGAATTCGGCAATGGAATCATCATCAGAAGAGCAGAACAGCAGCAGATCCGTCCGTCCGTTTACACAACACGGCCAGCCGATGACACTAAAACGACTCCTGAGCACGTCAGCAAACGACAGTCACCTGCTTAGCTAAGGGAAATGGAAAAAATCAGCGGCACAAACGGGGTGAGAGCAGATCACATGCGCGAGCGTGTTTGTGTGCCAATTCCCCGAGTGAGGCCAAAAGCAGGAACTATCTCTACAGCTGTCTTTGAAACAGGAAGCTACTCTCCGAGAAGAGCTTTCTCAAGGCCTGATCGGAGAGGCGTGACAGGAAGCCCCATCAAATGACAGGAAGTGAAGTCTGGAGAGAGGAAGTGGGCTGTGGAGCTTCGGCTCCAGTAAGTCTGGGCCCTAAAGCGAGGGAGGAAAAGAGCGAGAGAGAAAGATGCTGGGCGTAGTGATGTTAGCGGCAGCTGTTCCCACACTGCCAGCTGTGAGTTATTATTTGCCGCCTCGTAAAAATACACTGGCACCAGTCGGGCAGCCTCCTGTCGCCATAGTGCTAGTCTCTCCAGTGCAGAACAGATGTGTGACAGCACACAGCCATCGTTCTGTTAATACACAAAAAAGTATCACGTTTTTCATCACGTACAGAACTGTCCATCTTATTCGACTGCTTCCACCGCTGTCGTATGGTTTATTGAGTCTGTAAGAAAACAATGGCGATAAAAATATGTATTTGTGAACTAATTAAGCCAAAGGCACAGCCTTTACAATGTCTTAAAACACATGCTAGTGAATGACTCTTTTACACTCCCCTCAGGTTCGTAAAAAAGTCTTTAAACTTTATGTCACGGACCGTACGCTTAAATCATTGCAAGGCTAACCGTGTCTGTTTCGAACGCTTAGCATACAGAGAATAAGGAAATAGCTGCTTTGCATTAAAATAAGATGTATCACCTCAGATAAGTAGGTGCTAATCTGTGTAGACATGAATACAGTGGCAGCGTCATTGTGCGTTAAGGGTTGTGACCACAAACGTGGCCGCAAAGCCTGCATGCTCGTCCTAATTTGGGTATCGACTTCCTTATTCAGAAGCAGAGGTGCTAAGTGTACTTCTTATTTGCTAATGGCTTGCGACCCTCCCGGAAAGGAAACAGAGCTGGAGACAATAGCCTGTTATAATTATCACGCTTTCTAAGTGGCACCAGCAAGCTGAACCCCTGAAACTTTTCACCTACTGTAAAGGGCTTTGTGAGGCAGCGCTTCCTTTCATTAAGGATGCATCAGGTTGCTAATGGATCATTAGCACTTTTAACACCGGCCCTTGAACCTCAGGACTTTAAGTCTAAGGTAAAGTCGAGTAAAAGTCCAAGTTTTAATCGTCAGATGCAAAATAAAATGAATTACTAATATAAATGATTTTATATAAAACATATATGTTTATACCGTGCACATGAAAAATGGCTTCATAGTTAGTTCTTAAATATTATATTGTAAAAATATTTATATTTAATAATTTACATTGAATGATTCTATTTATAATTGATATTACATTATTTCATTTATTTTATGTATATAATTCTATAACATTTATATTATGTATATAATTATTTATTATAATTTATTTGTATATAAAAATATATAAAAATATATATAAAAATATTATAATATTTATATATTATGTGTTTATATCTTAGATTTTTATAGCAAAAGTTTTAGAATTTATCTTCATAGTAAAAAAAAAATATATATTTGATATCTTTAAATTATTATTATATATATATATATATATATATATATATATATATATATATATATATATATATATATTATAGAAAGATTTAATTATATAAATATATAAAAATTATATAAATTACAAACATTCAATATATACATGGTGTATGTTTATTATTTATATTGATTTTTATATTTGCATAATTAAATTTTTTTATAATATTCTCTCAGGGTGTGCAGAGAGCAAATCAATCGGTAAGCATAATGGTTTCTCAGTAAAGTCTCATTATTAGATCAAAGGCTCCACATTTCATGTGACCTCTTCATGTTATTAAGATAGCAAACTCAAATCTGATAGCAAATGAAAAACAACGCAATGCCACAAGGACAGACAGTCCGAGATAGCCGCGACTGACTGGCAGTAGTTTAGCATCTGCGCAGACATAACACAGCTCCCACAGAAACATCTCAGACATAATTCAGCGCCGTTTTATCACTGCATACGATATTATATCACGTCGTGCTGCATTTCCAGAGGGTTGCACACACAGGCACACATCTTTATTTAACAGAAACACGGATCGCTCCTGCTCCTGGTTGTATTACGTCTTGCAGAATTCCAGGAATGTCACTGATTTTGCATCTCTAACTTTGGTCATTTCAAACTCATTTCGAGCTGAGGCTTTGATCACCTCACACAGCTGCCCGAACCACTTTCATTGCTCTCACAATAGAAGAAGAGTGTTTTTCTGCAGAAGAAAGGCCGGGGTTTAGTTCCCAAAGAAAGCTGAAGTTTAGCTCCTTCACTTTCTCAGCATTGTTATGCTAACAGGGCCAGGGCTAAAGAAACATCCCATTAGCATGTGAAGAAGACCCCACATCTGAGAGGAGACCTTCCAGAAAGACAATCTCCCGTTCCTCTCTCACTCTCTTTCACTTATTCATTCACTCCTTCTCATTCAGCTCTGATCCTTCACTCTCCTTTTTCCTGTCTTTCAGGCTTTTATTGTTGTGTGTTTCCAAAGATCCTCCATCTGTTTCCCTCTCAAAACGAGAAAAAAAAGTGCATATGATTTCTTTTCGGAAACTTCTTTAAATGTATACTCTTAACGCTAAACAATATTTATTGTTAATCACATGGCGATTATCTTTTCCGTGACTCGTGCTGTTATAGCAGCCTTAAACGTATCCTTCGGAGTCAGGATGAATTCATCACGTATATGGCAACAGCGTGTGGCTTAACTGGTGACAGATGTGGAGATCCTCAACACGGACTGAGTCTCTGTGTGTGTGTGTGTGTGTGTGTGTGTGCACTTAAATGCGCACGTGTGTAAATCACGATAAGTATGACCACACCGATTTCTGTCTCGTACTAAAACACCATCCGTCTTATAACACGCAGCCAGAGTAAATATATATGTTTAGATGCAATATTGAGCCCAGAGCTGTTGGATCATACACATGTGGTTCTGCTGAAAAAGCTGCTGAGAGCTATCTAGGTCACAATGGGAAATATGAAACACATACTTCATAATGACAAAATACACCATTTAAAGGATTATCTGTCAGTGTGTGTGAGTGTTTTTACTTACTTGGCTATGCTTTGGGGACAAAACGTAGATAAATCTGACAAAAACTGATAAAAAAATAACATTTACCTTACCTCAAATGTAATACAATAAAATAAACAGTTTTTATTCAAAATGCTTTAATTTTTTTTATTTTTGTATATTAATAATATATGTGTATTTTATTTTGTCGTTTTATTTAGAGTTATTCACAGTATTTAGTGTATTTACAGTAATATAAAACATACTTCATAATGACAAAATACACCATTTAAAGGATTATCTGTCAGTGTGTGTGAGTGTTTTTACTTACTTGGCTATGCTTTGGGGACAGAACGTAGATAAATCTGACAAAAACTGATAAAAAATTAAATTTACCTTACCTTAATAGTAAAATAACAAAAATGTTTTATTCAAAATGCTTTATTTTTATTCTTTTTGTATATTAATAATATAATATATTGCATTTTATTTTGTTGTTTATTTACAGTATTTACAGTAATATGAAACACATACTTCATAACGACAAGTATACCGTTTAGGGTCAGGGTGTGTTTTTTCTTCGTTATGTAACAATACTTTGGGGACAAAACTGTCACTGGAAGGTAATCTGACAAGAACTGGCACAAATGAAATGTACCCTTACCTCAAAGGTAAAATAATACATAAAAAATGTTAACAAAACGATTTAAACACTTATTATATTTATAATTTTAATTATATTGTTAACTATATATTAGAATAATTATATTTGTTATCATTTATATTTTAGAGGTATATAGTATTTACAATTATCACAATTATATTATGAAAAATTAAGAAAAAGTATAAATAATTTATATCTATTAATCTATTAATATCTATAATTATATGTATTATGTCTGTCTATCTATCTATCTATATTATAATTATATTATATATATATATATATATATATATATATATATATATATATATATATATATATATATATATATATATATATATAATAAAAGCACTCCAATACACTATGGTGTATGTTACACAAGCTCACTGATACAAAGTGAAAGAGTGAAAAGTCCTAACTAAAATGAACTGACATATACGTCATAGCTTGTCTACAGAATTACCCCATCAAAATCACACCATGCTCTACTGCCTGTAAAATTGTCATTTCCAAAGAAATTTGAAAACATTTTGATCACTAGATAAACTTGTGAAGGTGTCAGTAAGCAGGCTGATTATCACTATGAGTGTATGATAAACAATAGTGAGTAACGCGACACTCGTCTCTAGAAACAGAAACTCCTGCCAGCTGTACAAAGAGCCAGAACACACACACACACACACACACACACGTATGAAGGCCTGGAAACTCCAGAGTCATGGTGCTTGGCGGCTGCTTGTGTGTGAGTGACGCTTTCAGTAAACACTGAGACAGCTGGGCTGTTGGGAAGCAGCTAAATCGTTAGCTAAATTGTTGATTACAACATGTACCTGTGACTAGCTCTGTGGTGTAACTTAACATCACATCACGCTCGCTTAATAAGGAGCTGCTCGAGTATGGGTATGACTAAGTCCCGCACCTGCTGGGCCGTCAGGGCATTTCACTAAAGACACTTACACAGGCAGAGAAGGGGAACGAGGGAGGAGGGGAGGGGGAGTAAAAGAGGATATTTCCAGTGAAGGCAAAAGGAGGATGTTGTGAAATCGTGTTGCGTATTTGACTGCACAGCTGCAGCTTCGCAGAGAGGGCCGGACTGAGCATGTGCAATCACGAGGAGTCGCATAAAGCAACGCTGACATTTCTTGATTGGGGACGGTATCGCAGATAATGTGAGAACATGATATGACCTGTCAGTGTGGGAGGACTGGCAGTGATGGAGGACGCAGAGAGCTGCGCACATGCACCTTTCGTTTCCTGTAACTATTAGGCTCTGATCCAGCGCATTCCTCCGTTTGGGAAGGAAATGCCTCACAGCTTCGGCCTCTCTGATGGTTCAAACCAGAGAAACACCCTGCACATTGACTTCTTTTGTTCTTGCTGACATATTTATGAAAGGTCTTGCAGGTGTTGAGGTCAACTATTTGCGAACACAAATAATGAATGAAATATAACTCGAAATCAGCTAAATGTGTGAGGTAGCATAACTGTTCATGTGGTGTTTAATGGTATTATAAATGATTATACAAATAATTACATGTGTAATACGATACAAAAATAAAAATGTTTAATTCAATACAGAAATGTGTCAAGTAGGTCATAATGGAAAATATTAAATAGTTTATAAAGGGAAATGTCTTTGGAGATCCCTTCGTAGTTAATGGAAAAATAAAGTTAAAAAAATAATAAAAAAATTAAATGTATAATTTAATTTAGATTGTATAGTCTGTGGTATTTTAAAAAAATTAAAATAAAAAAGTAGATTTTTTGATTACACTAAAACAGTAATACTATGATATTTCATTTAGCATAATATATTACTGTTGTCAATATATTATTATTATTATTATTATAAAAAAATGATGACAATAAAACTTGAAACACTTCATAATGACAAATTATAATATATATATGTCCTAGAAACAGCTAAATATAAATCTTTCTTTCTTTTCTTTTTTACCCTTCACAGGTAAAAAAAAAGGGGGAAAAAAGATTAATTTAGAGTTAGTCTGTAGTCTGTCACTTTTTAAAAGTTACTTTAGATATAAATATATTCACCAAACCTGCATTTTTTTATTAAAATACACTAAAAACAGTAATATTCTGATATTGTATGAATTCAGCAATATAATATATATACTTATAACAATAAAACTTTAAAATCTAAACATATTTCTCAAATTGGTGACTCTTTCCTTGTCATAAACCTCTAAGGCGGACCAAGTAGTGCATGTTAATTAAGAGCTGTGGGGTCTGTAACCACTGAAGCCATTTATGGTGAGATGGCCTCCAAAAACACAGTATACGAGTATATGAAGCCAAGCGTCCTTCCATACAGGTTCTGTGTGGTCCAGCTCCCCCAGGAAACGTGCGTGGGAGCCCCGGGCTCTCTTCAACAGTTTTGCTTTGATGCCCGATCTAAAGACTGGTGCAACGGGTGGTGTACATGCATTAAGATAAATGCACGGCCTATTGTTGCATGCCTTTGTTCAGGTTGAGTGTGTGTATATAGGTAAGATATGTCCTTTAGGTCTTCGTGTGTTTTGTGAATATAGATTTGTGTGTGAGAATGTGTTTTTGGCGGGAGGGGGGGGTTCCACGGCGGTCCCCTCCTGCCTGGTTGCCAAGCGAGCACCATATGGGCTGCCTGTTAGAGTGCAGCTGAGGTCTCTAGGCCGTTCCCAGAATTGAGATGGTAATGAGAGTGGCTCTCTTTAACTGGACACTGGACTCAAGCTGGAGCTGAGAGGAGACGCTGCCTTTCAGTGCCTCCAACAGGCTGCGGGACAGCCCACCTCCGCAAGACGCAGCCCCTCCAACAGGGCCAAACCACCTGTTTGATTTTCTCATGAAGGGAGGGGAAGGGGCGGCAAGAAAGAATAAAGAGAGCGGGAGAAAGCAGAGGAATGTGCTCGGTTAATTCTGTTCATGAGTGTCTCCTTCTCTTCATTCAACTTTCTCCAGAAACCCCCTCAGTGGCGCACACATACACACACCAGAGTAATTTAGAGTCTATGCTCGCAGATGAACAGGCAGTGGAGGACGATGGTGAGAACGTACCACACACACAATGTTCACCCGTTCTCCTTTTGTTACTGTAACCCCCCGAAACAATGCAAAGAAGAAAAGAAGAATGTCAAAGAACTGGGGCACCTTCTGCTGCCTGTTGCACACAATTGGATTCCTGCAAGTCAAGCCTGGTAGATACATGCGTGTGTGTGTGTGTGTGTGTGTGTGTGTCCAAGTGTATGGCGTTGCGCGGGTCTGGCTGTGGGAAAAGAGATAGCGTCAGTGTGTGTGTGTGTGTGTGTGTGTGTGTGTGTGTGTGTGTGTTTGTGCAGGGGACACATTCTTGTACCGTGAGAATGCCCAGGGGAGATAGGATGCATCCTTTGCATCCAGATTGAAGCCTCATTCATTTCCATTCTTGTGGTCATTCCTATGGACTCGCAGAAAACAACTTTCCGGACTGGGCTGAAAGCTGTTTTGTTTACTTGTTTGGGTCACACTTTATATTAGGTGGCCTTAACTACTATGTACTTGCATTAAAAATAAGTACAATGTACTTATTGTGGTTATGATATATTGCAAAACACGGGATACGGGTAAGGTTTGGTGGTACGGGTGGGTTTAGAGTGGGTTAAAGTTTAATGGATGAGTTAACAGTGTAAATATAAATGCAATTGCGTAATTTAATTGCAGATGTAATTACATATAGGTATTTAAAAAAATATAAGTATAATATAAGTATAAAAAATAAAACATGTATCTACACAGAAAGTGCATTATATCAAATGGTGTTAATGCCACCTGGGACCATTGTTTGTGTGTTTATAACGGTCTTTGCCTTATATGTTGTATTATTTGTATTATATGTATATGGCCAAGTTAGGGGTTTCAATTAAATTTATGCAAAAAAAGCAGATGCTTAACTATTTTAAACATGCATTTCAATCGGAACAACTAATTTTGTGCTTAATATGCGGAAGTTGTGCTGAAGCATATTTGATTGTGCTAAAATGTCTTAAATATAAATATCTTGACTGATATTATACTTATATCATACAACCTATGTTAATAGTGACTTTAAAACTAATTTTAGGTATAATATTAAGAAATGTGCATTATGCGATAAATAAATACTCCAAATAAAGTTTAATTATAATTTTATATCAGTACGTCTTAAGTGACATTTCATTAAATATGTAAATTGATTACTTATTATAAAAAAATATGTTTTAAATAAGTTATAGGATAGTTTTTTTTTACTGCGATGAGGTTGACAGATTTTTCCCCTCTTGTGGGAGTTGGCTAAATTTACATTTTATACCTACATAAAACAGGTGAGAGGTTGAATTTTAGCTGTATTATATTTAACAGCCCAGCCCTGCCATATGGCAGATGGGCAGCTGAAGTGATCCAGCTTTAGGCAGTGAGTGTACACTTTTAAACTTATAGGCAAAATGGCTGATGAGCTTCACTTGTATTAAAGCTGCAGGCTAAACACCTGTGCGGAGGGTGTATGTGTGTGTGTGAGAAACACAGGGTGAGTGTGTGTATTTTAGGGTGTGGCTAACTGCCTCGGCTCTGTGGACAAACAGCCTCACAGCAGCACCTGATACATGTGAGTTTCTGGTTACCTCTTTCTGATGTGTTTTCAAACCTATTTACACTCTAATAAAGGAATGAAACCAATGAGTCAAAACCAAACAATTCTTGCCTGCAGACTCAGTTGCCTCACTGCCTTCTGCCATTCCTCGCACCTGTTGATCCCGAGGCTCGCGAAGCGGTTGCAAACATTTCTTAAAGTATGACGTCGCCCCCACAGTTGAGCAAGTCAGCTTTTATATGCAAGTACAAAACATGTTGATTACCAACATAATTCACAGACAATCACTAATTGTATCTTAAAGGAATATTCTGGGTTCGGTACGGTTAAGCTTTATTGACAAGCTTAATTGTGGCATAATGTTGACAACCACAAAAATACCACAGAAAAAAAGGCAAAACCTAGGTTAGGGTGAGGCACTTACAATAATACGACTCTTAAAATGCATTCATTTCTGCCAAAAAATATATATTTTTGTGCTGTAATGTTGTTCTCATCATTTTTATTGTCATTTTAGGCTAAGTCTTGTTAAGTTAAATACAACCTCTGACTAAAAGTGTTAGTTAGCATTTTTTTTTACACTAGATCATGTTAACACACACATCGTTTACATAGCCTCGCTACTGAAATGGCGAGTGTTTTAAGACTTTAAGAGTGGCCCGAATCGCTTTTATTTTTTGTGCCAATCAACATTATCCCACAAGTGCCTAGAATATTCATTTAATGGCCATACAAGTCCAATCAAAGTATCTTGAGAGTGCCGTACCACCCAGAGGGGAACGATCTTACAATCCACAATAATCCAGATTACATAGATGCAATACTGAAAACAAAAGAGCTGGAAAGGTCTGTTCAGTGTCAACGCCGGCGGCCATTTATCAGAACCATCAACGAGTTTCATTCTCAGGCGACTGCCACAATACGCTCTGACAAACAGGAGGGCTTCCCATTCTTTGAGACTGCCACTGGGAAAACGGATTTGAGGAATTAATCTTAGTGTGAAGCTGAAGAGGAGAGAGCAACCGGGCTTTGGTATTGTCCCCTTTTCTCTGAATAGGGCTTTGTGAGGGAAGCACAGCTGCCACCATCATCACACCCATCTTTGGGCCGTACTTTCGTCAAGTATCCAGATGGGTTCGGAGGTATTTTCGCACGTGGAGGTATGTGGAGGAAGTCAGGTGATTTGAGCACACAAAGATCTATTAGGTGCAACTCGACCATACCATAAGCAACAAGTTGCGACAAGCCGGGGGACCATGAATAGTTGCTGACGGCACCTTTTTTGACAGCTCCATACAGTAATGGAAATAGCACTGCACCTGACACACAGAGAGCTCTGGGTTTAGAATAGAACAAGCAGAAGCTCTCCAGAGGGTCTCTGGCTAAATGGCCTCTGTCCCTCTCCCCTGCTGGTGGTGACAGCTGCCCGGTAGTAAGGGTCTTCCCTCCAAAACTTGGCCATTATACCCCAGCTGTGAGCAGCTGGTCTCCTATAAACACACACACACACACATCCTCTGGATCAGCCTATTCAATGGCAATGTGATGTAAATGAGGGCAAGGCGAGAACATCATTCAGCTTCTCTTGTTTTGAGGTGGGACCTTCTAAACATCTTTAACAATCAACTTCTATCCACCTGGAGTGAATTCAAGACTTTTGAATGAACATTAGAATAAATCATGTAATGTCGAAAAAGGTGTGTGAAATTTATCAATAGTGTAGTTTAGGGTGACCATACGCCCTCTTTTTTAAGGACATTTCCTAAAAGTGATTTATTTTCATGTTGATATGCTCTTTACAGTCCTTGTACATTATATGTATAGTCACTTTGTTCCCTGTAGATCCCACCTTCTCACGCATGTGATTACGTTTTATTACGTACAGTGCCCCGGATGTTACTGGTCAACCTACTTTTCAGTCCAGCAAAGATGAAAAGTAGTAAAGCAAAGGCAAAATCTGGATATTATGCGGTCACCCTAGTGTAGCTCGCACAGATATAACTTTCAAACCGAACAACTTTCTGTCGGCCAGCACGCATCTACAAAGAACTTGCTGAAATCTGCGTAGGGATCGCGTGGATTCCTATTGAAATGACTGGATTCAGCCAGCAGAAATTCGCCAAACGGTGGCAAACACAGCTTTAGTGTCCACTTTGTATGCGCTTTGTTCGAAACGCACAGAGCGGACGTTACCACCACTTGGGTTCCGTCAGAAGCTCTGCCTTCTGTCGCTTTTCGAGGATGTTAATATGGTGCTGTCTGGTTGCATTTATTACCCCACTAACAGCACAAAACAAACGTCTGTTCCCAGAAGATGACACAGTCACAGATTAACTCGAAGAAGGAGAGCTGTCGCCGATGAGCATGAGAAAAAAGGAGGAGGAAAACAAAATGTGTTTGTGTGCGCGGGGGGTGGCGGGGGGCATCCAGGGGACAGAAAGAGCTCCGACATTATTAGATTTGCAACAAGCCGCAACACTGCCGCCCTTTGTGTACCGGCCTCCTCCCCCGTCCCATCCCGCACGCCTCCCGATGTCCAGAGCTTGTCTCCTCCCTCTCCGTAACCCTGGCTCTCCTGTCCCTTCCCTCCTCAGAGGTCCAAGTCCTCTCCAGGCAATCTCCAATGGAGTGGAAACGATCCCGGGACACAATGCCCACTTTCTGAATGGGGCTTCAGCATACCACCGGTGCTCTGTCACCAGCAGATGGGGAGCTAATTAGGAGCCATTAAGGCACTTTGATAGTGTGTGTGGTAGCCAGGCGGAGAGTGTGGAGTGTGAAAGTGTGTGGCGAGCAGGGAGACCGGCATTCACAAGCTGCTACGGCAAGACCACTATATAGAAAGGAGCGGTATGTGTCAGGACCGTTGACATATCATCGGGGTCGAGACATTATGATGTCAAACAGAGCATATCTGACAATATCTAATAAAGGCAAAGTGGAACTTTGGAACGTGGAACGTTTCAAAGTAAAGTAGCAGTAGATATTTTTTATTGTAGTGTGACGTACGGCCGCATAGAACTAATTATCGAAAAGAATAGAATGTAAAGCCTTCGTTGTGTACATCGGGCAAAATTTATGCAACCAAAATGATTGATACTGTTTGATATTTTGATAAGGAATTACAAGGTAAAGTAAATAAATGAAAGATTGATCATGATATGAGAAATACATGCTATTTAAAAAAAGATTGGGTGAAAACAGAAAAGCTATTTAATAAGGATAAAAAAAGAATCAGCCAACTGCAAAATGTAATGACTTTGCTTTTCGGCTGACATTGCTTAGGCCTCCACCATATTGTGTTTGAAAATCTCCAAATAGCTATTAAGCAGACATTTATTATTTTTGGCTTTTAAAGGCCACCATCCAATCAATTCCCAAAGGATAAAATCAGTCCCCCCCTACGTTTCTTTCCCCATTCCCCCGTTTCAGAAATGCATCGTCCTACGGAAGTCAAATGTATTGTGAAAAGCTATTGACTTTATGTCATAGTATGACTCACAAAAGCTAATTAGGTCATTTTACGTCTGTTCCTAGAGAACTGTATTGTCTTATTGCACTTTGCGTCGAACACTTCCTTTCTCTGTCTGCTGCTTTGTATAGCTGCGATGTTGTGAATTAAAGAGTCCGTAGCCAGCTGATGACACAGCACAGAACACTGCAGCCTTGTCAGACAGCGATCACATGACTTCTGACAGGATGTGATTCCCTCGAGGACAATTATCTGAGGCCACTCTTCCCATGAGAGGGAGAAGTCAAAGATGCATGCAGATGCTGCAAGAAGAAGAAGAGCATTCACACTCGTCCCACACCAGATTTTTTCTGCTGTATAACATATTGTGAGCAATAACCAGCCATAAATCAGATCAGGAAAAGAGCAACATATAAATTATTTATATTGAGTTCGCCATTAAAAAACAAAACAAAGCATGCACATTATTACACAAATAATGTGCATGCTTTTAGAGAATATGCATA
This sequence comes from Puntigrus tetrazona, assembly GCF_018831695.1. Classification (NCBI taxonomy): domain Eukaryota; kingdom Metazoa; phylum Chordata; class Actinopteri; order Cypriniformes; family Cyprinidae; genus Puntigrus; species Puntigrus tetrazona. The sequence continues at coordinate 18,336,472 of NC_056709.1, read as the reverse complement.
TAGGGATGTATTTGAGTCTAAAGCTGTAAGCGCACTAGATGCTGAGAAAAACTGATGCTAAAGAAAATTGTCCATTGGTCAGCGTGTGAGGTCATCAAGCAATAAAGCATATATAACTTGTAACTTTTTCTTTGAACTTCCTTTCTTCGCTTCTAAGAATATGTTTCGTATTTTACCAAGAGTTCATAAGGGTGTGCGAGTGTGTGTCAGGGGGATGTTACACTCTTTGCCTCTCTTTGCCTTGATGTGCAGTAAACAGGCTTTGGAGAGCCCAGCTGTGAGGGCTTATTGTTGGAGTCGGTAGGAAGTGCTGATAGCTTGCGCAGCTGAACAAAAGCGGGATGAGCGAGTGGAGGGGCGCTCCAGACTCGTCGGCTCCAGCCGAGATTCTCTCTCACAGTCCCGATACTGCACTCCCATTGTTCAGCTCCTCCTCCGCCTCCCCTCAACCCCGCTCAGCTGTGACCGAGCCAGAAACGCTCCAGTCCCTCAAACTCCCGCAGGATGCACAGCTATGTGTACGAGCCGTCCGTAAAATAAATAAATAACGCGCGCGCGTCCGTGCACGTGCAGTCGGGCGTCATTTCAAAAATAAATAGTTTTTAATAATTTTTTTTTTTAACACGTTGCTAGGCTATTTAATCGCGAATTTGTTCCGTTTTAGAATATTCCCGTCCCAACAAAATGGCTTTTTGCATGTTACGTTATTATTATTTCGCTATTAAATTAGCCTAACGTAAAAGCGCACGTATTCCTATTCTTGAGACGCCAAAAACAAATATAAAAAAAGTAAAAAAAATAAATAAATAAAACGTAAAATTAAAATTAAACGTCAAAAATAACCACTGTTATATTCGAAAACCGTTCTTAAAATTGCAATAAAATAAAAGGGTCTCTTGAATCTCCAAAAAAAAAAAAAAAAAAAAAAAAAGCCCCTCTGGCTCAATAGGCTATTTTTCACTTTGTCTCTCACTTTTGTGTCTTTACAAGAGTCTCGCGGGCGACAATGGCGGTTTGCAGGTGCGCGGAGCGGTAATCGCATCAGAGGTTTGAAGTGATAAATGAGCGCTGACCAGTTTGTTCTCAGGATTCCGCAGCGCGCAGGTGAATGGGGGAGAGCGGAGGGATGCTAGCCTGTTGTTTGTTGTTGCTATAGAGACCGCCCGCTCGGCGCCAGGCTGACAGGCGTCAAGGCTCGAATGAATGGGTGACGTCACGGCGCTGGCGCCCGGCAGTCTGCTTGGGTTTGTTTGGACAATCTGGGGGAAGAATCAGAGCACGGCGATGCGAAGTTATGCGAGCGAGTGAGTACGCGCTCAAGGCGACGCGCGCGTACGAAGGAATTTGGAAGTTTGCGCGAGGAGACGCGTTCAAAGGAAGACGGACGGGGGCGATCCGCGGCGGACGGAACGGAAAGAGACGCGCTCGAATAAAAATGAGATCGCACAGTGAACCTCAGCGCCATGCAAGCGATGCGCTTAGTATTGGTTAGCGGACTAGAGATAGTTTATATATGGGTATAAAATAGTTTTAAGCTGGGGAAAAGGTTTGCATTAGCCCAAGCGTGTAAAGGTATTATTAAGCAACAGTAAACGCCTTTTGTGCTGAAATATGCGATCTCATATTGCACCACGATTTTAGCATATTTTGTACAAACCACAAAACAAATATTGGATATTAAGCAACGGTGCATTAATGTATAACTTTTGGGTTTAAAATGCGTTTAAAAATAACTGAAAGTTTTAAAAGTCTGGAATTCTTGCAAAGCAACCCGTTGTTATATAAACTACAAATAGTTTGGCGCAGCATTCTTTAAAAGGTTTATTTAAAAAGTGTAATGTAAGTGAAATATTACTATGCAGGTGAAGTAAACGCTACTGTGGCGTAACTAAAATGCCTGAAACCATTTTGTTGTCATGTGACAAAATAATCCCAGATTTGATCCCTTTGTCACTCACAATGTCAAGGTCATTAAGTTAAAAGACAGCAAATGATGAATGATTTTTCGTTCAGGTTGTTAACGTCCTACAAAATTCGTACTATATTCATTTTTATCATTACCTATAGTTATTATGTTGTTATTATTCATTTAGTAAAGAAAATATCTTGGCCTACATTCAGACACGTGCTGAAAGTCCCTAATTCGCCCAGAAATAACAGTAATGTCTGTGACAAACAGTAAATGGATGGTAACAAAGATGCTGATGAAACATTTTACAGTGCGCTTTGTTTCTTAAAGCAGCCCACATACGAAGCAAGCATGTTTCATTTGAAAGTAATAACTGTTGCCTGTTGATCTTCGACCACCCCCACCCTCCTCTTGATCTGTCTGCTTCACCTGTGGAGTGCACGGACAGCTGGATACCCACAGATCATTCGCAGAAGACACACATTTGTTTCCATTTGTAACACCATCCCCCAAGAATATTGTAACTGCGATAACAGAGCCGCGCCGCCATTGGCTGAGCGGGCGACTCCGGTGGAACCCCATTGGCCCAAGCCCGCAAACACGAGTGTTTGGTGACGCCCACAAGCGCCTACATCCTTTAAATACCGAGCGGCTCGGCTCCGTGAGCATGTGGTGAACTGTCATCGCACTCTCGACGCCCTAAGACGCTAAAGGACTACGAGCGTACCGCCTCAGCTCATCTCTTTTGACTTGACCGTCAGCCTTTACAGCCAAAATGAAAGTTGTGGGACCTACCTGCGCGCTGAAGAGCGGCAAAGTCGGAGGGGAGGACGTCGTCCGCTGTCTCTCCGACCAGAGCCTGGCCATCTCCAAATGCAAGATCCCGCTGCTGGACGAGCAGATGACCATGTTTCTCCAGGACATGAACAGCTGCTACAGCAAACTGAAAGAACTGGTGCCCACGCTGCCGACCAACAAGAAAGCCAGCAAGGTGGAGATCCTGCAGCACGTTATTGATTACATCTGGGACTTGCAGGTGGAGCTGGAAAGCAAGAAGAACCAGAGCTCCGCTCCCAGGACTCCCCTCACGACTCTGAACGCGGAACTGGCCAGCATTTCTGTCGAGGTAAATATTAAAACGCGTGACCTTCCGCGCTCAAATAAACGACGTGATCTTGTTACCGGCGTGTACGTAAAAACGAGCCGACTCACAATGTTTCCTCTTGCCTTGCAGAACGGCTGCTCAGATGACCGAATCATGTGCCGTTAAAGCCGACGCTCCCGGTTTCACGTCGACCGATCGAGAAGCGTCGCGAAGAACCAACGGAGGCGCTCGGGCTGGAGGCGACGACGGGAGCAGAGCCGCCGAGACGCCTTGAACTGTGTTGTTGGGAGAAGCTCCTTCTCCTTCTCCTGTCGTAGAGGAAAACAACTTTCGGCGGAGAGTCGCGAAACTGTCACGAGACGCGAAGCGTGACGGTCTCTCCGAGATCTTCCCAAACAAATCGATGTGTGTGTGTGTCAGCTGTGGAATCCATGGCGACTATTCACTTAATAGTTCGTGCATTTCCCTTTCGGTCAAAGTTTCTCCGATGTTTTGATAACTCTTCAGAAAAAAAAATGTCTATTTTGTTGTAAAGTTTTCTCAGATTACTGAGCGAAAGAATGTATTGTATATTACAATGACGTACGACGCGAATGCCTTATTGTGTTTTTTACAATGTATATTGTTTTTTTAATTAAAACAAGAAAATGAGACTCATTTCGGACTTGTTTTATCTATGTGTGTGTGGGGGGGGATGAATGAATGGAAGTTGGGACGGACTGAGAAAGTTGTTTACTTTGTACTTTAAAAGAAAAAGTTTAGCTGTTTTAAAATGAGTTGGTCTCACGAGGTCAGAGGTCACTTAACCCGGTTAACGCGTTAAAGCTAAAGGTTCAATATGTTATCGTGTTACATACAACCTGGCAGTCTAGTCATTGCAGTTCAACTTTTCTCATCTTCAGCTTGATTTGATTCGGGCTAATTAAACCGAAAGCGAACTTATCCCTTCGGACTGTAACTTTTAGTCCAAACAAAACCTAAAACTTTCCATTTTAGTTTTAATAAACCGCTTTTAACCGATGTTCCCAAACAAAACAAAAAAAAACACATCCAGTTTGTCTATAGTGACATTTCATCTACAGATACATCTGATAAATACATTAACAGTAACAAATATCCTATAAAATAACAGCAAAAACATTGTAGAAGAACATATATATATACATTAAAAAATATATATATATATATATATATATATATATATATATATATATATATAGGATTAAGAGATGGTAATTAATGTCCCTTTAAATTAATAATTAAAATAATGTAAACGTTTAAGTAATTTTAATTAGTTAAAGACCACTTTATTTATTATTATGGTTATTTTTAGCTGGTGATGTTCGCTAACTCTTTCTAAACTCTATAATTCCGCTCGTTTTTACGCATCCCAGTATTTAAAAGGCGGGCGGCGGAAGGGTTAAGTGTTTTCCGAGAAAAAGGCCGTTCGTTATAAGATTTATTCCGTCTCCCTGGTGCAATGTTTTTCTCATTTCCCTGCGGTGTGATGCGCGCAGCTGCAGGCCTCGCGATGTGCGGCTCGGCCAGTGTGTGTGATTGTGTTTGTGTGATCGCTTTGTGCCAAGGGCAGGGGAGGGCGCAGACTGAGCGGCGCCGCCGCACACCTGGGGAAGTTCAGGTTAAATCGCTCCACATTCCTCGGCACACAGCTGATTGAAACATTAACAAACAGTAATCCGCAAGCCCGGGCTGCAGATGGGCCGGGAACGCGGCCAAGGAACTCTCGCTCCCTCTGTATAGTTTCCCACATACTACAGCGAAAGCTTCTTTTAATAAGAACTTAGCGCATTTAAACATAGCGCCGCGCGCGCGGCCAACTTTTCCACTCGAACATCAAACGAAGCTCGGGCGCCTCGAAAGCGGCAGACAAAGGGAACGTGCTGGTGTGAAAAACCTAAAATTCATTTATGTAGCCATAAAGAGTGCGTCCTTCCAAAACTGAGGCGCTTTTAATGTTCATTCAGAGGCTGTGAAAGCTCTCTCGGACAGGCTCGACGGAAACGCATTGGTAGCAGTAGGCTATAAGTCGATTGTTAGTAAAGTTACGTGCCCGTTCACTGGACGCTACTTACATTAATAATGAGGTAAATGAAGACAATCCTCTCTCAAGGATAAAGTTCGTCTTGTAGCTGTGAAGAAGGACATTTTTAGCCTCTCGCGCCGCTCTGTGGCAACACGGCGAACTTTATTTTTGAGGTCAAGTCAAATAGGTACGCATTGGTATTATTATAAAAACATAACATGCACATAAAATTGTATATATATATATATATATATATATATATATATATATATATATATATATATATATATATATATATATATATATATATATATATATTCTGATATTATGTCCAAGTTTAGCTGAGATTATTATATTTAACAAACTAAAACCATATTTTTTTTCTGATTGATATATTTTATTTTTTTAGGGACTACGTGAAATAAACATTAACTTTAAGAAAAATATATAATTTTTAAATTTAAATTTCTCATTTTTTATTTAGTTTAACTCGATGTACTAAAATAAATAAAACAAATAAAATTAATTTTAAAAAATAAATAATTTATTATATATTAATTGTCGATTTAATTTTTAAAAATTAAATTTATTATATATTGAAAATTGTCTAATAATAAAAATAAAACATTACTTAAAACATGCTAAGATATGTAAAATCTAAATAGACAGTTATTAATATAAAATATATAATTAATAAAACTACTAAAAATTCAAACATTACTTAAAACACACACACACACACACACACTATAGAAACAACATGTCACGTTTAAATAGAACTTTTATTTACAACAATATCAACATCAAGCAAAATAATTAAGTGTATTGTAATTTACATCCTGTAAAATGTGAGCTTATCTTCCGTGTTCACATCCCTCTCAGTCAACCAGTTCTGAAAACACACCACAGTTACCTCAATTTCCCGGGAATTATCATTTCAAAATATACTCTGTCACAATCAACAGTAACCTGCGAAATGAACACAAATGATAGTGTTGCTTTCCTGAAAAGACGTATGTATTATTAATTTGTCCACTGTATTTCATTCCCGCATCTGGGAATCAGCACTATCTGAAGTCACTGATGGTAATAACTGGACTAATGAAGCGACCGAGGATCACTGCACCACAGAGATACATGAATGAGCGCCTTTGTCAGAACGGATTCCTTATTACTTGTGCTTTTAAAAAGCACATCAGAGAGGCTCTTAAAAGTGGTTTAAGAAAAGTTTTAAAACGAGGTGTGTAGTTACAAGTTGTAAGTCTTGGCAGTTCTGTAGATAATTCATAATCATCAAAATCTTACAAAACTGAAGAAGCAAATAATCCGCATGATAGAGAAACCCTCCAAAAGCACAGACAATACTGCTAAAATATTAACTGGCCTCAAAAATAAACAGGTATACTTGGTTTTGTATGTATACAGTATATAGTACAAAATCATAATATGTAGTAATATGTTCATATGATATGTACCTTTTACTCTGCGCGAAAACATATATAAATGGATACATTTCTGTAATCAAACTTGAGGAAACAGGAAAAAAAAAAAAAAAAAAAAAAAAAAAAGACTGAAAAAAATATCTTTGGATTGTGCATGTTTCTTAAAGGTAGATCTCCGAAGAACCAACAGTACGATACAGTGAGAAAGCGAGTTATTTTCCTTATTAAGAGCTAGCTTCAAAAGCAACAACAAACGTAATCTTTGCGTATCATCTGAAAACTTGCACCATTTTTTTTTTTTTTTTTTTTTCGGTCAGGAGAACACATGGAAATGAAAATAAAACGATGAGACCGTCACTTCATAACATTGCCGCGATGTTAGAAAAAGTGCCATCCAAACAATGGCGGTCACTGTTGGGGAAAAAAAAAAAAGAAGAAAACAAAAAAGGAGGCTCTGCTGGAAAAGATAAAAAATAAAATATTTTCTCCCTTTAAAATAGATGTAAAACCCAGAGCAGTATTGACCTAAAATATAGATAAGATGGACCTAACCGGGCCCGGACTCTGTGCAAAAAAAGTATGTAGTAAAAGCATGTATGATACATATGTAGCATACAGTATTTACAATTCCAATCTTATTCACACAAAAAAAAAAAAAAAAAAAAAAAAAAAAAAAAAGTCCTGTCTAATACTGCAGTACCATTTGCTTTTTGTTGACGCACCACTTTGAGCCGGTGGCATTGAGAGGAGGATTATTGCTTTGATATGAGTTAGGTGATGAAGTTCTGGTGTTTACAATTCCCACGGTTTTCATGAAAACAAGGCTCGTCCGAAACGAATTCAAAACAGACAATATGCACATAATCGTTCTATAAGGCTAGAAAAGCAAGAAATATATTGCAACTATCCATTTCCGTACTAGCCTTAGAATAAAGTGCTCCCCCACACTGTCTAGTTGTACCACAACCGCTCCTGCTCTCACCCCCCCTGGTGGTGATGTTGTGTACTGCAGTACAGCCACATGGGACAGGAGAGAGCCTGCTGCACTCGCTACTGGGCGTATTCAGAAAGAAGCCCGCAGAGAAGGCTCGAGTCTCTCTCTCTCTCTCTCTTTCCCTTTCCATGTCTTTTTCTCTCTCTCAGTCAAGTTTTCACTGGAGATTTCCAGTGATTTATCCCCTACGAGGTGGATTTTATAGCTTCGTGTTGACATTTCCTCACCGGACTGATGTGCGAGTCCGATTTCGAACGCAGCTTTGAAAGAGATGGCTTATCGCCTCAGCAGTACTTCTGTAAAACACATTAAACGGGCACGGATAAGTCAAAAGTAACACCTTTTAATGCGGTTTAAAAAAAAAAAAGTTTTCGTTACGCTCAGCCCACGTTTCTTTATTGAAATCAATTACCTACATTTAGCAATACTTGCTCACCACTGGATTATCTGCAGTGAATGGGTGCCGTCATAATGAGTTAAAAATAAAAAGATCTTGTAAAGTGAAAGGCTGTGTGTTTGTAAGAAAAACAAATCCAAATCTGCGTTGGACTTTAAACGGTCACTTCTGGCCTAAATACCAGTCTGTTTATTAACACTTCCTCCAATAAAAAAAGTCTCACCCCTGTTGTGCTCTTATATCAAAATCCACCCACATGTTTGTTTAGAACGGTTTTGAACTGTTTTTGCCTATAACCAGTGATTGATCTATGCACATTTCTCTTGATTTCGATTTTTTTTTTTACTGGAGAGAGCAATTTTATGGCTAAATGATGCTCTTTTTTTGTCAGCGACTGTGAAGTAAAAATGTCTTAGCACACACGTAGCATTTCCCTTCATAAGACGCTAAGTGATGGACTGAAGTCGTGTGGATTAGTTGTTTTTACCAGCTGTTTGGACTCCTATTGTGACGGCACCCATTCTATATCTTTGGATTTCAAAGAACTGAATTGCTATTAACAAATGTAACTAAATCAATGCAGTTGGTACCTGATCAGGTCCCATTGGCATGCGGCCCATACCCATGGCGTTCATGCCCATCTGGCCCTGCATTGGGGGCATCTGTCCTGCACCGTTGCCATTTACACCTCCTTGCATGGAACCGTTCATCATCATTCCCCCATACTGCCCCGGCGCCCCCTGCTGGGGATATTGCTGCTGCTGAGAGTATGAACTAGGAAAAAGGTAAAACAAAAGAACACAAATTTAATTGTATACACCAAATATAAAGACATTATTGTATTATTATTTCTATACTTAATAAATATTGATATTTACTATTGATATTATTATTTTGAATTACCTTGAATTATTATATATCTTTAAATTATATCTTTTATTATTATATATTTAGATGTAGCTGTCATAGATTTTAATTTCAGATATAATTAACAATAAACAGACAGCTTGTGACTGTTTTCTAGCCGGTTAAATTTTATTTTAGAACTGATCATCATTTAAAAAGTATGTACAGTTATAAAACAATAATAAAATCATAAAATAATATGAAATTATAAACATGCTGAATACCACTGAATTTTTCATTACTTTCTTTACTTTTATTTGTGTATTATATGTGCTTTTTTAAATTACAGTAAATACCACATTTTCACGACTAATCGTAATTTCATGATTTTTCACTGTATATCAACGCTGTATATCACACACACACACACACACACACACACACACACACACACACACACACACACACACACACACACACACACAGCTATAGAAGATTTTATGACTTACTTATTCATGGGCATAGGCCCCTGTCCCCAGCCTTTCATCTCTGCAGATTGGTACATGGGATTGCTCTGAGGGTGCTGTTGCATCATGGGATTCTGAGGGCCACCCATACGGCCAGACATCATATTATTAGGGGGGCTGCTGCCAGTTCCCACAAATGAAGGATCCCCCTGCTGGCCCATACCTGGAATCACAACCCAGAGACATTTATAAAAAAAAAAAAAAAAAGAGGCAAGTGCATAGTGTTATAATCAGCAATCAATATACCTGAGCAAACTGATATTCTATTCCAGATATTTTATCCACCATGTCTCACTACTTCTTAATTTATAGCACGTATTTCAAACTACAAGATCCCGATATAACTAGCCTACCGTAGTTGCCTCCGTAGTTAAAGGGTTGCTGGCCGGGCTGGGTCATTGGCGGCCCTCCCATAGGGTTGTCCATTCCTGTAGGAGCTGTGACATTTGGAGGGGGACTGAAGCCTCCGGCTGCAACCTGCTGCTGTTGCTGCAGTTGCATCATCATCATCATCCTCTGCCTTCGCATCTGTAGAAAGCGAGAAAACATTATTCAATATTTTACGTAAGATATCGGTTATTAACATTCTTACATAAAATCATACACTTCGGTTACGCTACACACGTTGTCAGTGGGTGGTAAGTATTATATATTCAATTGCACATCACTGACAGACACACAAATGCATATATTTTGAAAATGATCTATACAGACCTCCGTTTGATTCAGCATTTCTCTGCTGCGCTGGGCCAGCATCTGTGCATTCAGGAAACCAGGCTGAAAGATAAAAGGAAGAAAGATATTAGAGAAAGAAAATAAACACATAAAGCTTCAGATAGCATCAAAAAAAAGAAAAAAAGAAAAGGTACCTGGCCGCCCATGCCCGGCTGCATGCTAGGTCTCATGCCAGGGTTTCCTGCAGGGCTGTTATCTGGCCTCATCCCCATGCCCTGCCTGCTCTGGTTCAAAAACTATAGCAAAGGAATATTCAAATGTTATGAGATATGATAAACGCTAAAGTTTTCATGAATCCAAATAAGTAATTGAATAAATTATTTGTGTTAAATACAGATATTGTTCATTTAGAAGTTTAAATGTATATCCAATAACACACATCACTGAATAATATTTAAAACCAGCAACAGCGATGTTTTATTACAGTTATGATATTCTGTTCTGGAAGTATGTTAAGGTCAAATGCCTTTAAAAAATTAAATAAAAGCAACACTTTTTCTGCAATTCCTAAATGTTTTTGTAATTGCATTTGATTGTATACCACTGAAACTGTGGAGCGAAATTTGTAAATTGAAACATTGCAAGCAGTTTGATATTAAAATTAAAAATAATATTTAGGAACTAAACTAAATTTGGAAGGCAAATATTCATTACAAAATGTCTGAAATATTCAGATGTTTAAAGTACATCTGTTCAAGTGCAGTCCTCAAAAAACTCTTAAAATAATATATATATATATATATATATATATATATATATTTGTCATTAATAATCTTGCATCATATGTTTAAGCTACAAAAGACAGCTTACATTAAAAACATTTAAGTAAACTTTTTTTTTTTAATTTAGCAACAAGACCCGTTTAATACTGCCTCATATTTTTATATTAGAATACTTATGTTCACTATTTTTATAATTTTCACTATTAACTGCTGATCAGCTGCAACACCAGGTTATTTGATTACACTCCTACACTGACCACTCATATTTGTGTCTGTTACAGAAATTATAAGTGGAGTGTTATTGGCGTGCATCTGCTTACCTGCTGTCCCTGCAGTCTCTGCTGCAGCTGGTATCTGGCCGGATTCCCCATCCGAGGTCTTGTCATATTAGCACGAGGATGCATAGCGCCCATAGCGCCCATTCCGGGGAAGCCACCCGGCTGGTTCATCTGACTCATCATGGGGTTAAACCCTGGTCCAGACTGCCCCGGCATGGGACCAGGTCCAGGACCAGGGTTGGGACCACGGCCATATCCACCCTGCATTCCCATGGAAGGGGGGCCTGGGTAACCCTGCCCATACATGCCCTTGGGGTCCATACCCATAGAGGAGTCAGGTCCTGGACAAGGACCAGAGAAGGGGTCTGTCGGAGGGGGCGGGTCTGAACTATGACCCTAAAAAAAAGAGAAAGGCCAAGACGGTGGTTTTCAGTAAATGTGACTGGGCACAGCAGCTCTAACACAACATCGCTGAGGGTAGTGATTTATAAACTGAACACATCTCTGGGTACCTGGTTGATGAGATCTGGTATGCCAAGGGCACGGTCGATCTCCTCCAGAGCGATGACGTCAGTGTTGTTGAGTAAAGAGTCCAGCTGGTCCAGCAGAGCTCGCTCATCACTCTGACCCTCGGTGGTAGACGGAGGGACCAGAAGGTCATCCAGAGAGTTATTAAATGGCAACCTGATATATAAAAAGCAGGCAAAATTAGGATTTTGACTTGTATGCAAAAACCGTGAAAATAATTTAACGATTTATAAATCTTTATTTACAAAAAATGTTAATTTAACCTTAAATTAACACTTGTTTTATTTAAACAAGTTTGTTTAAAAAGGTAAGAAATTTGATTATAATATATAATTTTAATCAAAATATGGTCTTACATCAGTGTGTGTGTAAATGTATAAATATGTATAAAAATTTTTTTAAATATATATATATATATATATATATATATATATATATATATATATATATATATATATATATATATATATATATATATGGGTGTGTATTTATATATACATAAAATGTAGTTGTGTGTGTATATAAATAAAAGTTATATTTTGTTATTACATATTTATGTTTATTATCTACAGTAGTATTGTAATTGTTCTTTTAATCGTCAAATTAGAAAAACAGCATCTTTTCTTGAACGAATCAGTTTTTTAAACAAATGGGTTTAAATAACTGAAAGACTTAAGACAGTGACCTCCCACCAATGATGAGGAGTAACTAGTCATGTAGTCATGTAATGCTGTTAAGTAATTTAATTACAACAAAAATGTAACCGTAGGCTGTTACAGTCACTGAGAGTATAATTAAATTACGGTTACATATGAAAATGTTACCCATTACAAAGGGGATTACATCTAAATATTAATATTTATATGACAGAGAGTGTGAGAGGGAAAGATCTTGTATAGCCTTATTTCTGTTACCTGTTTGCATTCTGTGCTCCCTCTATTCCCATCCCACTGTCAGGCCATGAAGGGGACTGTGGTGGAGGTGCCTGGCCACTGAACGAATTCATATTCATTCCTACATCATAAGGCCCTGCAAAACAACATCGTGCCGTTTGAAAGATTTAATTGGATGTTTTATTTGTCATATTACACTTACACCTACACTTCTGGTATCGAGTTAATGGAACTTACCCATATCCATCAACTGCTGCTGCAACATAGATCTGGTTGCAGGAACGCTGTTTGATCGGTTAACCATGGGTCCTCCCATCATGCTCTTGGGATTGTGGTCGATGCCTGCGCGACCCATGCCAGGGTGTCCGACAGGACTGCCGGAACCGGACATTCCCCAGTCTCCTGCACCTGCCATTGGGGGCCGATTGGGCATTGCCATTGGCCTGCTCGGACCTCCTGGAAAAAGCATGTTGGGAATGTTAAAATTCAGCTAAAGAATGAATTCACGTAAAGCTACATAAAACTGAATATATGAGACACTCACCCATGCCTATCTGGGTGTCAGTATGCTCCTGTTTGACAAGAGAGGAAGGTGCACTCCTCCTACCAGTCATGCCCGGCCCGCTCAGCGGTTTACCATCCACAGACACTGCCCTCTGGAAGGGCACGCGTTGACCAGAGCCCATACCAACACCCTCCCGGTCTGAAACACACAGTAATGCATTTAAATTGTATGAAGAGTAAAAACAAAGGCTTTTCTGGACAACTCTAGTCATCAGCGGTTACTTGAATAATATATGGCCAGTATTTTGGGGCATATCTTTACATTTGATTTTAAACATCCCATTCCTGACTTTGAGGCCCTCAAGGTGTTGTTACTCACCATGCGCAGTGCTGTTAGGTCCATTGCCCTGCTTATTGCCCCCTTCCGCTCCTCCAGTTCCAGAATCAGCAAACATTCCAGAACCAGAATTCCTCAGCCCTCCGAGTATACTCTCCAGCTGGAAAAATAAAACAAAGGATTGATGTTAGAACGATAAATAAGTCATTGCAATAAGTAATTAGCAACTGCCCTTTTTCAAAATGTGCAAAGATAGCTTGAAGTTGATTATAAAACTACAGCTAAGATTTATGCAATGACCCTTTAAAAAATATATAATACATTATAATATATTCAAAAGCATTTTTAATGCCATATGTGTTTATTTGACCAAAAATAGATATGTACAAATATTACAACTTATACAATATTATAACTAATTAAGACCGCTAAATAGATTTTTTCTAATTTGCTTAAATTTCTATCCTTCCTTCTTGACTTCTCTCTTTCTCTTGTTAGTTTTTCTTTTACTAAAAGACAAATGATGTTTGTATTGTTGTTTACACAATATAGGTTTAATTTTACATTATATTTGATGATAAAACTATATATAACAATATTTTCACAATTTACAATTATTGTTTTTTATATTAACATACTTCAAAATGTAATACATTTCTTTAATGGAATTTACTGGATTCTCACTTTTAGATTCTTTCATTATAAGTTTATTTAAAAATATAAATATTTTGTAACAGTACAAAATGTTCAATTTAACACAACCTTGCTGAATGAAAGTGAAAAAAAATAGTAGTATTATATATTACATTTATCTATTTATCTAATATGTTTATTATTAAATGAATCCCAAAAATGAAACTGATGTGATCTTTATTATACATGTACCCAACATGAGAAGTATTTAAGAAGTACGACTGTAAATACCTCATCGGGAGGTTCGATCTTGACTTTGCCCTCCTGGCTGCTAGAATTTGAGGTTGTGACCCCTGACCCCTGCCCTCCAGTGAGCCCTCTCCCTTCCAGCTCCTCCAGCTTTGGCTTGACCTCTGCTGCATTGGGCTCTTTGGAGTCATCATTATTGAGGAGGTAGTGAAGGAGGGCTTGTGGTTTTTTTCCTTCTTTCGGGCTGTGCTGCTCCTGCTTGAGATCTAGATTCCTCCCCTCAGAGCCTGGGAGCTCCGAACCAAGAGAGGCCTTGCCAGTGGCCTCGGCCGTGATGCGAGCCACCTCGTCGGGTGTGTTTCCATTTTGAAGAAGTTTGTGGAGTATCTTGTGCTTCTCCTGTAAGGTGTGAGAGCTGTGGTGGCCGCCGGGACAAGCCGTAGATGAAACTCCTCCTGAGCCTTGCTGATTTATGTTATTCCCCGATGATGAACCCGATGAGGAGGACACTCCCGTCGACGAAGGACTCATCATGCCACTTCCTGCCTCCTTTGAATCAGGACCCATTGGAGTGGAGGCCCGACCCGGGACAGGTCCACCAGAGCCAATCCCAATCTCTTCAGTTGGGGATGTAAGCAACTGAAGTAACTTCTTGTGGCCCTTTCCATCAGGGACTCTCCGATTGGCTTCGGCCACGGTGGAACCTTCTTTGCTGGACTGACTGTCTGGTTTATCCGTGGTCTCCGATGAAGAGGCCTGTTGCTGCTCTAACCCTGTGCTGTGAGCACTTGACGGGCTCTTGGAATCCCCAGCGCTGGGTTTGCTGTTGCCGGTCTGGCCTTGCTGACTCGGCTGGGTCGAGTTGATGCTGGGAGAGCTGTCAGATTTGTGGGCAGGTGAATTGAGAGCTGAAGGTAGAGAAGAGCCAACGCCTTCACTGATGGCCTGGAGGGCATTCAAAGAGCTATTGGAGAAAGTGTTGCCAACTGATGGACCAGAGGATCCACCACTGCCGCCCATTCCCACAGGACCCATGGGAGAGTGCATGCCTGTGAAATCAAGAAAATATAGCTAAATCTCAAGCACTAATAGGGACAGCAGAACTAGTATATTTCATTAGGCCATTAGAATCTTTGCGCAGTTTCTTTGATGGTTGAAAGGAAAGCTCTGCAGATTTGATTTGAATACAGCAACATTTTTTAAAACAGTCAAACCTCATTATTAATGCAAGAGCAAGGCACAATGTAATTTACTACTACACACTGCTTTGTTGCTCAATAGTTTTGCCATTTAGTCCCTTCCTGTCATAGCTTTTACTATTTTGAACTATGACTAAAACCTTGCATAACAGAAACTTCTCATGTTTATTGCATCTTTCCTTGATGTAATCCTCATTGCAAGTCTCTCCGTATAAAAGCATCTGCCAAGTGATTAAATGTAAATGAAAATGTTCTAGGTATGTTGGCTAATAAATCAGAAGTCGCACATTCACAGAAAATGTTGGACAATTGCTTAACTACTATGACAAATTCTTATTTACTATCAGGGAAGAGAATTATATAATTAGCTAAAATAAAAGGGATAGTTCACCCAAAAATTCTGTCATTAATTTCTCATGTCCTTTCTATGTTTTTGGACGTTGATCTAGGATTTTTGCCGTCTATGGGAGGCTTTGAGAACTCTCGGAATACATCATAACATTTTATTTTGTGTTACAAAGATGAATGAAGGTCTTTGGTTTGATCGACATGAGGGTGATTAATTGATGATAAGATTTTTTTTTGGCTGAACTTTAATACACAAATACACAGGGTGCCTGGGAAGTTCATGTTTTAATTCTGTGGAAGTGAATGCAGCCATCTATGAAATTCTGTCAGGATCTGCAGGCCTAATCTTACATCTTGCAAAAACAGGATACTTACCTCCAGGCGAAAAAGGACTCGCACCCATTTTAGGACTCCCTCGTATCCGAGGTGACCCCATGAGATTCTGCTGAGCAGGGTTCATACCAGGGCTTCCTTGGGAGGGACTCGTCATGCCCATTCCATAGTTACCACCGTGAAACTGACCCTGTGGATGCTGATTCATGCCGGGATGGCCCATCTGATTCATGGAGTTCATCTGATTCATGGAGTTCATCTGATTCATTTGATTCATCTGATTCATACTGCTCATCTGATTCATACAATTCATCTGATTCATATTCATTTGATTCATTGAATTCATCTGGTTCATTTGATTCATCTGATGCATCGGGTTCATTTGATTCATCCTGTTGCCTGGGCCGTACATAGCTCCTCCTCTGGGACCCATGTGACCCTGCTCATTCATGCCATAGCCTCTGGTATTGCTCATGCCCATCTGGGCATTCGGATTGGCATTGCCCATCACTGATCGCATTACACCACCCTGATTAGGTCGGTATCCGTTTTGCTCCCTGTGTGAAAGAGATTGAAATGTAAGAGAAGGAGAAGGGAACACAGAGGCATTTTCGCATAAAATCGGAGTAGTGTGTAACTGTTGACTTGCAGAGGAACAAACCTCTGCAGAAGATGAGTAGAGAGGAAGGTGAGCGGGTCATTGGTGACAGGGTTTCGGCAGAGCTCACTGCGTGTTTGTGCTGTTACTGGAGTGCCATCTGACAAAGAGAACCGATAGGGTGGAGTCTCTGCTCTTCCATGAACATATGCTGAAAAGAAGAATACAAACAACATTAATAAAACATGCATTCAATCTGTCAAATCCGTTTCACACCGCATGCAAAAGCAGCCCCGTTTTTTATTTCTGCCATATTAACAAGTCACAGGATTCACACTTCTATTTAGTTCTTCAACATCTTTTCTCAAGTACGTGATGAAAATGTACGCAATTAGCTGAAGTAAAGATTAAAGCTGAGAAATACTGAAAAGATCCATGCAGGTGTATTACCACTCACCTTCATGATAGTGTCTTTTGTAGGACCAGGGCTGACCTTCACTTCGATGCAGGAACATCTGCATGCACCTGCGCACTAAATCCTCCCAGCCAGGACGCATGGTGGTGTGCAACAGGCTCTGCTGCTCGATCTCGATCAGTTTACCTGGGGTCAAACATTTACATTTACGCATAATTCTTCGTTCATAAAAAGTCATTTTTCAACCCATTTTTCTCTTTGAACATTTGCTAATTGTAGCAAATATAGCACCATTCATTTCAAATAATGTGGCAATACATATGTATTGAAGTAATACAAAATGTTGTAGTTAATATTTGGAAATTTAACTAATATTGTTCAATTATTATAATGATGGATTTTCTTGTCTTCAGAAAGAATAAATCAAAGAAAATCAGCAGTTTCACTGATGAGATGAACACGGAGTTAAAATTGCACTGTAATCAATCTTACCCGACAGTTCGTGTCTAGTACTGAATCGTTCCGTCCTTTCCACCGCCGTCACTCTCCGCGCTACGCAAATCATACAAGACTGCAGATCTGAAAGACAGAAAGAAGAAAAACACCCTTAATACTTAAACGACGCTTTAAAATCAATTCACAAGCGGCACTATAAAACAAAGCATATTGGCTTTAATCTGCATGAAAGTACTGAAATGATAAATGATCAGTTTTCTACGGACCTTCCCCTTCCTCCATCATTGCTTTAGGCTGGGTGAGAGCGAAACATTGCATGGTCTCATAGCGAGGCCCACCAGCGCCTTCTTCACCTCCAGGACCACCATGGCCAAACTTCACCAGCATACGACAGTTAAACGTGTGACTCTTCTGACGGGAGGCATCACCGCCCCATGACACACTGTTGGGACCTTTAAATACATACAAATGCACGATACCTAGTCATATCAATATGCTCATGTTTTTGTGAACAGATATAGAGCAACATTTACTTAAAAGATGCACGTCGACATATATACCATTGTTTTTAGGCAGGTTTTTGTGCAGTTCATCTCGGTCTTCCTCATGCAGTATGTTGTAGATGCTAGTGTTGATCAGCTCCTCCTGTTTATACTGCAAGTACTGAGTCACATTATCCGACACGAACACTATGCTGCCTTCGCGACTCACCACAAACAAAAACCCATCCAGAGCCTGACAGAGAGAGATTCAGAATTATTATAAAACACATCATAATTGGTAAGAGTGCTAGTATGAGAAGTGAGCAAATGAGCTTCTGGTGACCATTGACCTTTAGGTCTCTAATCTTACCTGCAGCAACAGAGGGCCCAGATGGTCCTTGTCGATGACCCCTTGACCAGTAGAGGACACATCCGCCTTCTGGACATCATCATCACCACATGAGCTTTTACCTGTGAATATAAACCACATTTTAGTAAAAAAAAAGTTATTTTTGTGCAATACAGTTTTTGTAAGGTAGTGTTAATCTCACTATGTTATAGCAAGGGAACGGAATGTCAAATAAGGAAGAATGAACAACAACGCCTATTCATCACTTTACCATGTGAACTCAGGGTTATAGTCCAAATGAAAAAAGGCATGCATAGGCCTGTCTCGCGCAACAAACTTGTGCAGACTACAGTCCTGAATGCGATATAATTATGTCAAAGATTAACACAGGACTGTAACTGTAGAAAATATACCTTAAATCTTACAAGTTTGATGAAGTTATGTTTTTCTCAATGTAAAATGATTCGATTTTAGTCAAATTTGTTTTATTTAAATGTACTGATTCGCATTCATTTATATGCACAGATGTAGATGTAGTCATATTTTTAGCTACATTTTTTAAATGTCTAAAACTACATTTTCTATTAGCTAAAACTAGCAAAGGTATTACACAAATCCTCTAATGAATATTTGCTTTATCGCAATATTCCACCTGCCACCAGGTGGCAGCATTTTTATAAAACCAAGGAAATTCATCAGTTTCCCCACACTGTGGGGTTAGTAAATATTTTCACAGAGTGATATGTAAAAGAGCGGTTCGAGCAGATGTGTACCTTGCTCTTTGATCTGTCGTATCTGGCGCACTGTCTCTTTAAGGATGGCACATTTGTCTGGTTTGACATTGAAGCTGTCGATGTCACTAAGGTTGGCCGAAATCAGTTCGGCCAGCTCCTCGATATACTTGCTCTCCTGTTCCCTCCTGCGCTTATCACATCTGTAGATGGAAAAACATGCAATTTTATAAAAAAAAAAAAAAAAAAAAAAACCCTGTAAAAACGCTGCTTGTTATCGCACCCTAAAATGTCTCACCCTTGTCCTGGCGTGTCACATGTGGAGAGTTTGCGCTTTCGATCCGAGCACAACGGCTCAAGTGAGTTCTCACCCACTCCGCTCATGTTTAAAACATATCAGCACCTAAGATACATGCAAAGTTTAGATTAGGGGCGGAAAACACACAAGCAAAAGACATATTATGATCTCTAAAAAGAGAGGAAAACTAAACAAGCACTTCTGTTCCACCGCAAGTGCGCTACAAACAAATAATGAGCTGACTTTGGCACTTCTATACAATGCACTTGAAGGCTTCGTCTCTTTTCAAATGGTTTTAGTAAAAAACTGCAAGTGTGTGTACGTGTCTATGGCTTATTTTTAAGTGTTCCCACATACAGCTGAATGCGCGGAATGTTCCAGGCCTCAGCAGCAGTGCTGCGTTTGTGTGCGTGCGTGTGTGTGTGTGCGTGTGTGTGTTTGTGTGACAGTGTGTCTGAGAAGAGACACTGATTATGATGGAGTGAAACGGGGCCCCAGGGGAAATGGATCAACCCTCAGTGTGTTTGTGTGTGTGTTTCTGTAGCAGGGACTGGGTCAATTATCTCAATCCATGAAGCCGTACGCTGCACGACATATAAATGAAATGTATAAATGATCTAATTAAAAAGCAGACTAATGAATCTGAATTACACTAATACAGAATTAAAGACAATCTGGTCACAAAACATTCCCTTCAAAATGTCTGTCCCAAATATAGTGCTATAATGTCGTGCGTCCGCACGTCTCATTATGACACACAATCACACCATTTCTTCCTACTTTTACCGTCACTGCTCCACCCACTTCACTAACGACAACACTTCCTCCTTTTTGGTGATACTTCTCACTTCTCTGTCTCTCTATGATCATGTTCTTCTTTGTTATTAGAACTAGCCTTTTTGCCACGTCTGTCTACCTTACAAGTTATGTATAGCGTGGTCCAAAATATTAAAAATCGCACTTAAGCCACACTTAAAATGTATGAATGTCATTTCATTAGATACAAAAAAATATAAATCAAACCATTTGGGATTTATTTGAAAGGGTGAAGTATGATTTCTGTGCCACTGGTAGGGCTGGAGAAAAATATCGATTTTAAAATTGCTTTGACTTCAATATCACACAGCCGGCTCTTATTAGTGAATCAAAATACAAATTGATTGACCACCGTAGTCCAATTCTTAAACTGAACAACTCCCATAAGCCAGTTCTTGTTAGTGAGTAAATAATAATAATAAGCAGATCAGAATAGTTTTATTCTTGAAAGGAATAACTTGTAGAAGCCGCCTCTTTTTAACAAATGAAAACAGACAAGCAGTCCGATCAGTGTAGTTCAATTCCTGTAAGACATGACTCTTACGAACTGGTTCTTGGAGCAAATGTTTTAAAATGAGGACAAATAAATGAACCGGAAATTAAATTTTGATTTAAAATCGCAATCATACGCGAATAAGATTTTAAAAGCAATTAAGAGTGCAAGGACAATGACCGTTTACCTAAACCCTTTGCATGTCAACCCAAACCCACAGAACTGGTTGAACGAAACAGTTTAAATGCAGTTTTATCTGCGATGCATTTATTAAACACAGGAGCCTTTGGCATCTGAAAAATTTTGCATACTCATAGCCTACGGTTAACGTGTTAACCTACACCTGTGGTTACTACGCTAGGGCATCGGTGTGAACTCGACAGGAAATTACTTCATGCACAAGCTAGCAATCACCTGAAATCATAAATTTTTTTTTTAGAAAATGTTGTTACTTCTGTTCGCATTTGGTTTAATATTTTGAGCTGCATTTCTTTTTTTAACCGTTGCATTCAGATACTTTTAGAGAGTCGCTGTATGTATGTAACACACATGGCTGTCTTTCGGTCTCCGTTCTCTTCATTCTCTCTCACTTCTGCTGCTGTTATCAGTCTCTGTCACTCTGGTCATAGACCCTCTGCTGTATGCGTGCATGTGTGCAAGTGTGTTTGTTTAGAGCCCTGACCTTGCCCCGTGCCTGACCCCTCCCAGAGTTCAGCGGAAATCTCAGAGCATAGACCATCGGCTTGCAGTCTTTTCCCCTTCCCTCGCTGAACGCACACAAGCAAACAGCCTTTTCCTCTCGCTTAAAGGTACAGTTCACCCAAACATGAAAATTCTGTCATTAACTCACCCTAGACTATTGTTTTTAAAAAACATTTGGTACCACTATCTGCGTTTAACATTCATTTATCACGTGTCCAACCATTTAAAGCATGTGTAAGGTACAGTCTCACATTTCAAAGCTCGTGAAGACGCTGTAAAAGCAGTCCATATTAATTGAGCCATTTGATCCAAGTCTTCAAAACCGATACAATTTCTTTGTTTCATTTAGGATGTAATAAGCATAAACACTGATCAATGCGCAGAGTATCAAATATGGTAAAGAGAAGCACAAACAATTTTGCATGAGCCAGTAAAGTGTGTCCTCACGTGTCAGGCAAGCACGGTTGAGCAACCATATCAGAGTCTTAAGTCTTTATGTACTTTAAGCATGAAAATGCTAGTTTCAAAATCCTTAAATGTATAGACAAATATTTGAGAGAGAATGTTAAAAGAACACACTAATTAAAAAAACAAAACAAAAAACACTTCTACCATTTTCATTCGTCCAATCTCCTGGCCTTGCAATAGCACATTAAGTGCAGCTTAGCATTGCTCAAAAATCGCCTAAGAGTTGAAATATTTTTGCTATTTAAAACTTGACTCTTCTGCAGTTACATTGTGAACTAAGACAGAGTGCTAAGTTGTGTTTTTAGCAACTAGCAACTGCACTCTCGTTCCGGCATAATAAGCAAGAAACTTCTAAAAAACTCTAAAACCGAACTGCTTAACTCTAGGGCAATTGGCAAACTAGCTCATTCTCAAAAAAAGTGGTGCGTTCCTTTAAGAATACATTAATTTTTCATACTCAGGGTGAACTATCCCTTTAAGTAAAAACACACACACACACACAGTTTTCTCTCGGTCACCTAAAAACTTTAAGTATGAGCTCATCATTCCTGAGTCCGACTGAGAGACATTACACAACTGTGCCCATACTGCACTGCCTGTGCTGACACGTACAGCTGTCTGTCACAATCCTATAACACACCAGAAAAATGCTGCAGAACTGACTGCATCTTCTCTACTTTACATCTCTTTCACCCTTCCTATCTCCTTGAACTCCGCAGTGGAGTTAAATAAATGATAGACATATAGCCGTTCATGACTGTTAAGGTCAAGGCAACATTCAGATGTAAAGTCACATCTTTAAAGAGACAGTTCACCCGAAATTAAACAATTCTGTCTTCACATTAAGCCTTTTGTCTTTACAAAATGTATTTCATTCATGGAAAATAAAAATATTTAAGAGCTGTCATACTCTGGGTGCTTTTTACGAAACCCATCTCAAAATTAGCTAGTTTTCTGGTGTTTTTGTTGGTTTAAGACTGTTCTTTGGTTAAATATCTACAGTCAAACGCCCGTTAGGACCAGTAAACCAGCTTGGGCTAGTTTAACAGGGTCTGTTTGCCAGGAATGAGAATATAAATGAGAGAAATTCTCACTTCGACTGTTCCTTTAATACTCCATTGAAAGCGTACAGTTCCACGCTCATCAATACTCTGAGTGCACCTGCAACAAAACCAGACGGCACATCAACATTCTGCTCAAGAGAGCATAAAAGAGCAAGGGTGAGCGTGAATGCGAATGTGAGGAGATGAACGCGACGAGTGAAAGCAAAATACTGAGAGAGGAAAAAGAGCAAGAGCTAGAAAACTTCAGTCCAAGGATGAGCACTTCACATACGCCTTTAATTAAGCAGGAGATGAGGAGCCCACGGCAGAATCAAGGATACAAGCTAGAGTGAAACTTCAGTCTGTGTGTTACTCTAACGTTTCCGATCTAACATTCAAGATAGCAGGTGGGTTTTAAGGTCATCGCGACTCCATTCTACAGTGATGCAATTCCACGTCTTTCACAAGTTCAAAAGGTTAACACTGAAAATCTGATAAAAACACACAGAAGTACCGCTCATTATCGCCGAGCTCTCGCTAAGACTTATACAGAGCGCGCCAGATGAGCATCTCGACGCGAAGATCCACTTCCAGTCTTTCTGAGAATAATGGCTATTTTAATGGGAAAGTTATCGAGAATATCCGAATCAGGAAGCAGCAAAAGCAGGCATCCTGTTTGCGCCTTCCCACACACACAAAGTTCTGCGTCATCACTTCCTCTTCCTGGAAAAAGCCTGCTGGCTCTTCGCAATCATATTTACATATTCAACCTCATGGGTTGAACCGGTTCTTCTGTTCTCTCTTCGAAGCTAATCTGCCTTTTTCTGTGGAGACTTTCTCTCTCTCTCTCTCTCTCTCTCTCTCACTCTCTCACTCTCTCTCTCTCTTAATACAAAACTTATTTTCCCTAACTTTATTTCCTAGAATTATGTTAAAGAAGCCATATTCTACACCTCTGTAGAATGTTTTATACTTAACTCTATATAAATGATGGTGATTTAGCAAATTGCACTGCGGCTAACTAGGATTACTTGCATAATGAATATGCTATATGGTGAATGCTACAGGATTTCATTCACATATAAATATGCATTTTGTAGAGCGGTATCTTCTTGTTCCAAAGGCTGGATAAATGCATTAACAAAATAAATAAATAAAACACGCGTCAAGAAATAATAAAATAAAATAAATTGGACAATAGATAAAATAGAATTAACATTCAAAAGGTTACTGTCTAAACAAGAAGTGTTATATAATGTTATATATAATAATATAATATACGTCATAAAATATGTGAAACATTTTCATGTAAGTTAGTATTAAAACCTGTTTTCCTAATACGATTGAAACACAAATAAATAAATAGTAGCCTATAATAATAATTAGATTATTAAAAAATAATTCAAACCAATTCTTCACAAAAAACATTTTAATACACACAAAAAAAATGTCACTGGGACAAACAGTTCAGACATTTGAAGTGATTCACTGAGACACTTTGAACTGAACTTCCCAATTCTACAACCATTTTCGCATCTTAGTTTCAAATCAGTCGTGATATTAAACGGATTTCAACTTTCAGTGCATCGCCCAGCGGTAAGTGGATTACTGTAAACACAATCTTTGTTTGCCATCCACTTGTAAAATTCCTGCTATAAAATGCAGCATCGGTGAATTCAATGGATTTTTGTAAACACAAACATATCTGTTTTATGGATACTAATACACTGGCTGGAGGGGAAAGAATGATTTATTAATGAAAATTAAATAGATGAAAAAAAACATTAAATACAAAACATTCTACAGATATAGGCTACAAAACTACAACCACCCTCCCCGTTTGCTGAAGCCTCCTCTGCCTGTTTCCCTGACGACCAGTAGGGTAACGTCTTAATATCCCATCATGCCTTGACCCCATACAGAGAGAACCTGCATTATTGATGGGGCTGCCTCCTGTCGCCACATACACACAACACAAAGTCCACCTCGACACCTTCTTCGTACATATCAGCAGTCAAATCCAATGGGCCGTTCAAAACCAAGTCAAAGGGAGAAATACATTATTGAAAAGAAACGGACTTATAATTATGTCAGCTGCACCCGCGAATACCAGTCCTCCAAGCGCAATAAAAGGGCTATCAAGCCATTTAGCAAATCACGATTCAATCATGCATTAAGATTAAAGATGTTGCTCAATACCTCATAAAAACGCCATTTGGTATTTTATATAAAAACTGGAGGTGTTTTAAAACAAACTCCCACTTACAGTGAAAAAAAAACGCAAGACACAAGCCGTGCACCTACTGACTGTCAATGACACCAGACATTACACATTACACACTTTCTTTCACTGAATACTCCATTATATAGGGAAATATGTCACAATAAAGAAGCAGAATAGGTTTGTCAGTGCTTTTTCATGTGCAATAATTTGAAATATGTTCACGCACTTTAAAAAGGTAAAAAAAAATAATTCATAAAAAAAAATCATGTTGTATGATAATTATTGATAAATTAATAGGCTAAGTAAACATTCAACATGTTATATTTCTACTGTGTAGATAAAACACAGATTATTAATTATCATCATCAATCATCCTCATCCATTATATTTATATAACATAGCCACATTTTAGCCAATTACACATTTACAGAACCAATTGATTCATATTGTATCTGGAGTCAGAGTGGACTTTTTTGTCCAACTGAAGTTTCCCATGTCATATTTCATAACAGGTTATTTAGTTACTACTACTACTACTACTTACTACTGTTATTTTTGTTACTATTACTACCATTATTATTATTATTATTATTATTCAGAACTTTTGACCTACTTCAGTTTCACTTGCATCTGATAAAACATCTGACATTATTAAAAATAATATTTTACTAACCCTAGCTCTATTGTTGTTCTTGTTTGCATGAATGCTGTTAACTGCGGCATTTTCTCGAGGGTCAGGCGAGTACGACACACACGACCGCATCTGCCCAGTCACTCTTTTATTAAGAATAGGAAGCATATAGTCACAACGGCAACGCATATCAGACAGCGACCGCATGTAAACCGTGCGTATGAACGCAACAAATCTTTAAAATAAACAGATGAATGAAGGGTAAAGGAAGAGAATAGATAGAGAATAGAGTGAAGAGAGACATGAAGAATGACTCTAAAGCAGGAGCCATTCAGAACCAAAATAGCCACCCCATTCTGGCAGAGCCTGAAATAAAGCATGAAATCTGAGCTCAGTGCAACACTCACTAAATAAACACATACACAACAAAACCTCCGCAGACAATACGGCACGCACACACGCTCAGCCTTTTCAAAACGAGGATGAAAACACTGTGGAATTGAACTGTGGCGATATCTATTCGGACACGCTGCAAGAGGAGGACGAGGCGGCACAAGTTACCGGCCGCCGCTCGCTTTCTCTGCGATAGACGCCGCATGACCACTCCGGACGGCTCCATTCTGCAGCAGAGACGAGCGAGACGGCAAGTGCAAGAGATGAGCCGAGGTAGAACAAAAAGAGAAGGAGGGAGGGAGCGAGAAAGAAAAAGAAAACGGCACAAGAACAAGGGACAGAGAGTGGTTATGATTGGAGGAGGAGGGCAAGAAAAACCAAGAGAGAGAACAATAGCGAACAGCCCAGACACGCAGACATGTGCCAAGCATGTGTGTACATGTGCAGACATCCAAAAGCTTTTCGCAGAAACGCTCGATGCATTATCTGAGCTTGAGAGCACCGACGCGCGATTTGCTTCACCAAACCTGGACGCACTCACTGTCCTGTGCTGAAAAAAAAAAAAAAAAAGCGCCAAAGATATCCGAGGTCTGGCGAAGCAGGCGATGAAATCGTCAAGTAAAGAAGACCAAAATCAAAGCATGCTGCGTGAGCTGAAACTGAAGTTTCTTTCCATTGAACTATTTTAATTTGTTTAGCAATATAGGTCGAGGTGCACAATTTCATTCCATACTGTGATTAAACATTGTTAAACGCTGCGCTTTTAACTGTTCTATGATAGTATTAGTGATAAAAGTAATTGATCAAGTAAACATGTCATTTTTCTGCATTGTAGATAAAACGGGAAAATAAATAAATAAATTTAACCCTAAATGCTGGGTTCAGTTCTTTGGGTCATTTATTGGGTTGTTTTTAATACTTTTACCCGGGTGCTGGGTAGTTTTTCTGTAACTAAGTTGCTAGGTCATTTTTAAAGCTGGGTTTTTTTTTTCTCCCTAACCGTGTTAAACTGCTGAGTTACTGTCAGGCTGTGGGTTTGTTTAGTGCACAGGAAAGAGCGGTTCACAACACCGCCAATTTAGTTTGTACACATTTTGTTTCATTTATAATGTCTTTGCTGTGTTGTAAATTGTATTATTTTATGCAACGCAACATACAAGGATGAGATGCCAGTCAGATTCATCAGCGTGTCCGTTATTTAGCCAGAGCTGGGTTGCCAAATAACCCCTCTAAAAATGCAAATGTAAAAATGTACAGAATGTAATAAAACATCAGTTTCCATGATCATAATTTATAAAAGATTTTACTAGTAAAATACTACTGCTACATTATTGTTGATATTATTATTATTATTGTTTTTAAATTTACATTATATTCAGCAATTTGGAGAATGTTTTAATAAACTATAAATGAAAGGATGCTTTAAATGAATCAATTTCATCGATTTTTTTTTAAATAAATCTCTATTCAATAACTGAACTGCAGATGTTCACAGACTGCATCGAGACAGCATATATATATATATATATATATATATATATATATATATATATATATATATATATATATATTAATACATCATATTACAAGCCACATGTGTTCAGACAATAAGCAGTAGAGCTCAAAGTGCATGTCTTTAACTGTGAAGCACACTAGACAGTTATATTTATTGAATTAAATCGCAGCCTTTTGAGGTTTAATACCACCATATCACACCAGGCCATATCGCAATTTCGATTTTAATCCGATTAATTGTGCAGTCCTAGTGTGTATGCGATGTTGCTTATGGGTCCGCCACAGGCCCACTTTGTGATTCATAACAATAAATCTGTTAATCCAACTGTGTTACTGTAACAGACCACCAGATAATAAGTCATTCCTGCTGTGCAAAAGCAACACATACACACGTTACACGTCTTTAAGTACTAGATTAGGGAGGGGATGTAGCGCCGCCTTCCCTCTCGTTCAAGAAACTGGCACATACAACCCCTTACCAACAAAAACTGCCGAGTTCAGGAAAAATGCAACCAACGCTGGCAGAATCACCTCCGCAGGAAAGAGAGAGAGGGAAAACAAGTACGCATGGGGGTAAAAAAAAAAAATGTATTTGAACACAAAAGTCCATACTATGCAAATTCATTCATTAATCTATGACAGAGAGGCTTTCAGCAGCCTGACGGGGGGAAAAAAGCATGGAAAGAAAGAAAAAGACTGCGAAAGTGAGGAAGAAAAGGGGAATGGGGGTGGAAGAGTAACATTTGCCTGGTCATCCAGCCTCGGTTTTACCCAGTGAGCTAATGTAGCATCGACTCTTTCAAACACATAAAAACACAGCACTCTGAGGGCAAATGGAAAAAGCAGAGGGTGGGCCTCATTTTCCTCATAAAAAAGCCCATTTAAAGAGCACAGCTCCACTTTGGAAAACAACCACAGATTTGAACTCAAAAGGAAGGGGGAAAGAAACTTGCAAAGCCTAAAACTCCACTGCATTTCTCTCTTTTTTTTCCATAAGTGTGTGTGTGTGTTTTTTTTTTTTATTATCTTGAACTCGTGTTGACTGCTCTGTGCCGTTGAACAACTTATTCATTCCAGACTGTGACTGTGTCGATTCCTTTTTCCAGCCTCCGCTCTTTCTCTTTCCCTCCCTCCCTCTCCCTCTCTCTCTCTCTCTCCGAGTAAACAGAGGAAGAGCGTAGGCTCCATTCCAAACTGGTTCTGGGCGTTCCTGCGCAGCTCCGGCAGGGTCAAAAGTTTACAGTGGTTTTAATTTCACCTTTCCTCAGCCAATAGCAGCACAGCAGCTGAACTCTGACCTCTACGAAAGGATTCTACTGGCAGGAGGATCGCTGCTCTCTTTCGCTCTCCCGTCTCCCCCTGCACACTTTCTTTTACTACTCCGTTTCTTTCTCACCGCTTGGATTTGTTTTGAAACTGGTAGAACGTGGGGTTTCGAACAATGTTAAAAGCAGGACGATTCAGCAGAAGCTAAATCAAAAGGTTTTAGCGTTCAAGAGAAAGTAATGTTATAAACTTGAAATTGAACATTTCTTTACAGGTATTTTCTTTGTGGCGTTCACACAGAACTCAATACAAACGTGTCTAGTAAATGAAGCGAGATCTATCCAGATATTAAAAGAAGAATAAATGTTTTTTTTCCAAGCCTTATTCTCAAATAAACAGCTTGCTAAAAGTAAAACGCTAATTACAATTAATCATAAAACCTAATTATGTATATATAAAAATAACCTTTAAAAGGGATAAAAAAAAATGCTTATTATATTTTTGGTTGAACCTCAAATGCCAAACCAAACTAAAATGGTAACTTATTTCTCTACAATTTATGGTTTTTTGTCCATATTTGATCAGCAATTTGCACATGTCTTTGTAATAGTTTCAAAATTAAATTACTAAATAATTTCATTGAAATATAAATAAATGAATTACATTAAATAAATAAATGCCCCCATATCAGATTATTAAACAATTGCAAATTTTTTGCATCCAATTTTTGACCATAACAACTTTCGAACAATTTTGGTTATGCAAAATGAAGACCCTGAAGTAAATCAGGACTAGACTGAAACAACTTGTCTGTGTCTTTCTCTCTTATAAACAGCTGGTGCTCTCGGACGACAAACCCAACGCTTTTCTTCTCTTCCATCTTACGCGTTCACAAATCAAATTATGCAGTTTTCATAGTAAAGGGAGCTAAGTGCCCCATGCTGACCTCAGCCTGTGACCCCTTCTGTTCTCCAGGTTCTCTTTCCTCTCCCTCACCACATGCTGCCCCAACACGGGCTAAACGCCAGCTCGACGTAGGCTAACACTATTAAAAGCGTGTTTAAATGACTTATGAGCGCTGAGACAACAGAGAGGTCGAACAGGCCGATCACCCAGGGAGCACGAGAGAAAGGCCGAGGGCTGGGGAACGCTCCAAAGTGCATCCAATATTGCAGATAAAAATCAACTAATCGGGTTTGAACTGCCGATACGTTCGATGAAGCCCGGTCCGGTTCAAAAGGCTTCTCTGAATATTTCAAGGTTACACTCTTAGTCACCTTTGCAGATAACCGTTGGCTGACTGGCAAGTCAGAGTTATTTCATGAAAACGAATTGAGCGTCAAACAATGGAAGGTCTGGAGCCAGTCAAATAGTAAAAGCTACACGAAACGTCTGATCGGGACGTCACCTTTTTTTCATTTACAATGTCAAAAGAGAAGGAAAACGGTAATTAAATGCGCCGCTCTCAAAAAGAGAGGCGTGTGATGGAAAACTTACTGCAAAATGGTGCGAGCAAGTCTTTTACGCAGCCATCAAATGTCAACCAAGTCAAACTCTCCAACATATTAGTGCAAAAACCACAGTTATGCTGTGACCTTCCTCACCTGAATTAAAACAAAACTAAACCTATTAATAAACCTAGAGACTTCCTGTAAAAGTGTATTCTACATCTAGAACTGCTAACACAAAGTGGCAGCTAGCTTTCGGCGCTTTACAGAGCAGAATGAGCAGGGTTAAAGGCCAGTTGCTTTTGTTGGCTTGTTCTTTTCTTAAAGATAACCTCTGACCTGCTCCGGGGTCAGCAGCGTGTTCTCGCCACTACTGATGGTGTCTGACTGGGTGCTGAGAGAGAGAGAGAGAGAGAGAGAGATATCGGTCACTACGCACTGATCCTGAACACTGTTTGGTCAGATGCTGATTGGAGACAAGCTCAGGTGATGAGTCAATCTGTCAGGAAGCATTGTGACACTTTCCTTAGGCAAAAAAGACATATCGGCCTTTTAACGTGCTCCAATTTCTAAGCATCTGACAGAACTAACAAATCATTGCGGATCAATTCACACTATAAGGCAGATATCGGTACATTTCAATCAATCGGAGTAATTTAAAGGGATAGTTCACTCGACAAAAATTCATTGGTTTTTTCATCCTTATGCTGTTACCATGAAATACTATATTTTTGGATAATTTTTTTGCGTGTGTGAAATTGTTTGTCCACAAAACAAAAGCCAAAAGATAGATATTTTGGATCCCAAAACACAAAAATATCTTTGTGTTCTGATGAAGAAAAAAAATTTTTTTTGACAAAGCAAAGCAATAATCGCTTGCAAAACTGAACGGAATATTACGTGGCTTGTCAGTGATCTACGGGTGTGCATTAACCGCGGCTTCTTTTGAAAACAGCTGATGGAGATTTTGTCCAGAAAGGTAGTAAAAATCCTGATGTTTACTATGGCCCCACTTACACTTGTGTGTTTTCATTTTTACAACGAAACTATCCTTGTCTACACTGCTGTTTTTACCACGTTTCAGAACCATCGGCCATGTACACTGGAGACTGATTATCGATGCCGATATTAAGCATTTTTACGATTATCGGTATCGGCCATTTTCAAACCCGATTTGAAAATCGTTTGATTGTGAAACAAGCTATTTGGCGCTGATGCAGCCTGTCTGAACTTAACACTATGTGGTCTAGAGCAATTTCCGCCCACCGCGCATCTGATTTGTTGGGAGTCACAAGTCTGACCAATTAACGCGAAGCCTGAGGGCACTGAAAGTTTTCACTGTCTGTTCACAGAAAGAGCTTTCTAACTGGAGTTGCTTTAGTGATCACGCATCAGTGTCTCTAAAAAAAGGCAGCAACAGATGTAGCTGAAGTTGCAATAAATCATAATCCACTACACTTAAGTTGTAAAACACCTCAGTATTATCTTTTTATTGTTTCCGCGTTGGGGAAAATGCGGATGGAATCGCGGAATTTAGTCTTATAAATGGAACTTACTATATAACACGGAATGTCACAGAATTGATCAAACTTTACTACAGTGCGTTACGTTACTGAAGTGTTTTCTGCATCCGGCATCTCACCTAATGAGGACATAGGTATTTTAAAAAACATCCCTGCAACTCTTCTGAGTGTCACTTTTTCATCTGAGTAAAACTTTCATCATATCATATACATAGGGTAGACTTAAAAGGTCCTCATGGCAATCTGTCAAAATAAAAATTTGGTTATCTGCTACTGCAGTAATTATTACGTTCGTTTAAAAACTAAAAGAAATTACTCAAACAATATGCTATTTCTTCCATTTTTTATTTTAATAGTAAACCCCTTTGTTCGCCAAAAATAGTTTAACTGTCATTTGATTTTGTGTCTTTTATGCTTTAATTTGCACTTCACTGTAAAACTAATGGAAATTACTGTCACATGGGCCAAGATTAAGATACTGTCATATAAATTGTGGTGATCTTAATAACTTAAACAATAGCACTATGAAGACGTTTAAATTATTTACTCTTATTGTAAGTTAATCAACTGATGTGCACTAGATGATGAATTGTCACCTCATGTAGGTTACGATTATGTCATCGGAAAATAATTGATGAAGAAATATAAGAGGTTATGCTATTACACATTTTTAACATGTAAGATATTGAAGCCAAATACTTACATTTCCCAAGCTGTTTAGCTGTAGCACAGTATTCATAAGCTAAAGCATAAAGCATTCAGTGGCTCCCACTATTAACTCTCTCTTTATTGTAGAAGAGGAAGACAAGAGTAAAAGGTGCAACCAACACCAGGGAAGGCAGTTTATGTCAGAGCCCTTGTTATTCTTAATTTTGACATTAATTACATTTTTACACCAGACATATATCAGTTCTCGGTCTGAAAAACACATATCTGCCAACCTCTAATCTACACTACACTTCTGAAAACGCATGTCAGGTATAATCATAGATATGCATAGGTAGATTATGCATAGTTCCCTATTATTTCGATGGGTCTGCGTGATTAGATGGGTTGAACGACGAATCTACCTACAGATGTCTATAGGTACAAAACAATGAGCATTATGTTATTGTTTACACGGTCGTCAAGGACACGCAGAGCGAACGTAGGCAGCTACAACATCGAAAAATTTACACTGAAATGCAACCCCAGAGTTTTCAAAGTAAAACCTGAATGTGGTATCTCCGAAGACGAGCAAAGGTCTTAAGGGGTTCTGAACGACGTGAGGCTGAGCAATTTCCTTTTTTGGTTGAACTAACCCTTTAAACAATGCGTTTTAGCATGTGCACTAAATGATAAGCTCACACAAAAAGTCTTAAAAAAAGCCAAAATGTTAGCCTACATCAAAAGCTGTACAACAATCACAACAAGCTCCATTGGGACACCTTCTGTAAAATCTTTGCCATTTGTTGTCACCATTTACAGTCTGTACTCCATACTAAAAAGACAACAGATTGGATTGGTTCACCCAATGAAGTGTCTGCAAAAAAAAATGACAAAAGTCAAAATGCGAAATGAACGTAATAAATCATCCAAACTGTGTCAGTCTGCGTTCTTGACATCAGCGTTCTGCCTCGTCATTTGCAAAAACACAAAGGGTGAAAGGTAAAGCAGCTTATGACAGTATGATGTGATATATATAGCGTTAGGACTTTGGCAGTGTGTGTGTATACATAATTTGATTTTAATTAAAATTTAGTAATGACAAAAGGCCAAAGCAATTGCAAGCTGCTCTATTAATAGTGCATTGGATAGATGGACCTCCTAGAGGGAAGAGGACGCCCATCATCTTTTCCACAGCGAGGAGAGCTGTCCCCACCCACGAATGGCCTCGTCACCTTGACAACAGGCCACAAACATGAGTGAAGCCATGGCGACAGGCAGACAGACAGCAGAGACCAGGATGTAATCTCTTTTACCACACGGTCTTGGATGCTAACCAGTAGAATGACATGCATTTCAAACTGAAAGCCATAAGACCCTCACACATCCTGTGGCACACGCATCTAAATCCAGAATCTTAATATGAATCGACATGGAAATCTTCAATATATTCAATGCAAATATGCACTGGCGAACCACAGAACGCAGATTGCGGTGTCCATTCAGTCTGTCACGCTCTGTGATGAGCGACACATGTGTCTCAGGTGTGTGACCGGTCCCGACAGCACACGGCGGCTGCGACAGTGCCTAATTAAAACATAAATGATGTGATTAAAGGGACAGAGCGTTGCTTTTCCCCACCTGGTGCAACCTTTTTTGTCGAGGCCGGCGCATGAGGTGCATCTGCTCTGCTGCAAAGCTACGATGACAACACGTACCCGTTTTCTCCCCGAGCTTGTATTCTACCTTTGATTTAATCACTGCGATGCTAAAATCCTATTCAGCGTTGTCCCTTCAACATCATCAGATTACCGGCCTGAGACAGAGAGATTATGGACTATGTGACGCTCCTCAGGAACAAAAGAATAAGCTGAAGCCTATGGAAATACACAGTGCAAAAGAGGGGTGCATCAGCCTTGGATGCAAATAGGCTTTGCGGTATAAAGGTAGACATAAAAAGAACATCAGACACCATGCAAAAACTGCAGACCACGCTTCAAATAGTATTGCAGAGGGTTGCTTCCATAACATGTCTTGTCCAGTGCACTTTTTATAGTCCAATTTATTGCAGATCTTACCTTTTGTTTGACTACACCATCAGAAAATAATATGGCTATGTAACATTTGAGTTAAATTATCAGCAAAAGTTACTAAATTGTGACACACCAGCGTTTCAAGTTTGGGGTCGCTAAGAATGTTTTTGTAATGCTCACTAGACTGCATGCATTTGATCAAAAACACATTAATAACTGTAATAAAGTGGAATTACAGGACTAGTGAAATTTATTATTGTAGTTTTTTTCTGTTTTAATACATTTTGAAATGTAATTTTATTTTGTGATGACAAAGCTATATTTGTAGCAGCCAGTCTTGTCACATGATCCTTCAGAAATCATGCGCATAAGTTCGCTGCTTAACATTTCCTATTATTATTCCTTTTGAAACATTTGTGGTGCTTAATATTTAGCGCAATGACATTTTCCATTATTTTTTTCCCCCTTTTGTTGAATAAAAATAGCATTTATTTGAACTAGGAATATTTTGTAACTTTATAAATTCTAAATTTTAATAAACTATATATTTTTTTAAAACTGTAGTGCATTCAGCTCATTAACAGGTACAAATTAAGGGGTGCTCAACTTAAGGAGAAAGAGGTCAAAAGACTACTTTAAGCAGGAACAGTTAAGCTTTTGGGTAGAAGAGGAAATTGAAAGTAGAAATTAGAGGAAAAGAACAGTTTGTTACAAATGTGGGCAGCAATACTGAAAGACTGAACCTGTGCATGAGACTAAATTTGGCCTCATGACCCACAACTAAACTCTCAACTGAAGTAATGCAGAGTGTTAAAGGCATTGTTAACCAAGAAATGAAAGTTCTTGATGTACTTTCTTTTATGGACTATAGGCTATAAAATAAGATGTTCAAGACTTGCAATAATTTACTCCGTGGAATGCAAAAAGTCGAATAATGCTGGCCTCAACGAACACTGAAAAACTATTTTGTGTTCCACAGAAGACAGACAGTTGTTGGTCCACTGCTAATTGTGAAAAGTCTTAAAACCGACATGTTGTAATCCATCGCGAGACAAGCAAGAAAGAATGACACTTGGCGTGACTGGCGTCAAACCTAAAAACTTGACATATTGCTTTGACAATATGAAAGAACCCCTCAGACTAGTGATACTAAATGTTGGAACTCGCAAACCCCCGCTCTGCATATTTTGCATGTTTCTTTTGTTCAACACGCCAGATCAAAACAACCAAATGTGTTCCCTACACGGTGTTCACCGCTACTCTGAAAATCGGCTGACGTTTACTGCATTTAAGAACGTGAAATGGCACGTCACTAAATACACGCTCCTTTAGAAATTGTAATTTAGGCATAAAACGTCCACGTTGCAGGGCGCTCGCGGTCAAATGGAACAAACCTCTGAAAGGATATGAAAAGCAAATAAAAAAAGGTTGCAACTGGGACCAGGATTAAAAGGATAGTTGACCCAAACGAGAAAGATTCTATCATTAATTACTCACCATCAAGTCATTCCAAACCTGGAAGAAACGTTACTAGACAGCTTCATAAACGTATGATTAAACCACTGACAATATTAACAATGTCCTTACTACTTTTCTAGGCCTTGAAGTAGTTTTGCCTCCTATGGAGGGTCAGAAAGCTCTCAGATTTCATCAAAAATATCTTAATTTGTTTGCTGAAGACGAATGAAGGTCGCTATGGCTTTGCTGTGACATGCGGTTGAGTAATTACGGTACAATCTTTCATTTTTAGGTGAATTAACTCTTTAAGAATGATATTTCGACATATCTTTTGTGTTGCACAGATAAAACAAAAGTCGCACAGATTTGGAATGACATGAGGGCGAATAAACAACGACAGAGCATTCATTTTTCAGTGAACTAATCCTTTAATTGCAGAGCAAATATTATGCAGCAATGCAGTTCAGTTGTAAAAGTTTTCCAACACTACAGTGGGGTTTTGTAAGTGTGGAATTCTGAGTAACTCTCCACAAACCTTTCGTCAGATCGGGGGGTGGGGATGCTGGCAAAATGAAAACAAGGTGGCCGCTAAGCAGTTGAGAAGTTCATCCAAAGTTGACTTTTTCTCTTTCCATCTCCGTCTTACTCTCTCGCTCCCCCCGTTCTTCCTCTAGGCTCGACTGCCGGAGAACGCATCTGGTAACGTTTACCTCGTGACTTAAAACTTTTCTCTACTATTATACAACAGGGCCCTAAACACAACACAAACACACACAGAGTCTTGCTAACTTTTTACAATGGTAACAAGACCAGACCAGGGCCTTACCCTCCCATGGGCTTATTCAGGTGAACCCGTTTTACGAGCATTCTTCAGCAGAGGGTGAGAAAGCCAAAAAAAGAGAGAGGAAAAAAAAAAAAAAAAAAAAAAAAAAAAAACAGGAGTGTGCACTTTTCACTCTTTAAACCTCGTTAGCCATTTTCCCCTCCTCTTTCTCTCCACTTTTAACAGGAAAACAACTACGGATCGCGGAGAAATGTGTACTGGGCTGGAAAATGCAACAAATTAAGTGCGACAGCATTGAGAAAATGAAAAACCAAACGCGCTATCTTCCTCCACGAGCCCTCTCTCGAGTGAAAGTCTTCATGCACAGAGAGTGTTTGCATGTATTTCCAAGTTTCACTTTCAGACACCCACAGCACTGCAGAGAGCTTCCTTCCGCGTATGTGTGCATATCGTGCACACGCCATCGCGAGGCACATCCAGCTCGTCGTCACCGCCCGAACGACCTTGAGCCAGTCGTGCAGGAGTGTCGTCATGGCAACACAGCTTTACACAAGCAGCCACAGCTGGATGCAACTTACACATTCCTCTTAAATTCGACTCGTGCTATAGGACACTGAAGGGAGCTGTAAAACGTAGCGGCGACGCTCGCACGAAGATGCACATGCCATGCAGAGACTCTTAATTATGACTCACAAGTTTCCAAATGAATCGCACACAGAATTTCTGACTCGCGAAAGACAAACCTTCACGGCTGAGCTCTTGATTGGGTGTCTAAAAAGGGAGAAAGTTCGCAACGCGCCGTTCACGGGCCGAGCACGCAGAAAGAAAAAGCGAAAATTTATTCCAAGATTACCTGGCGCTAAAGGTGTACAAAAGTGGACGAGTGAAAGGAGTTGAATTTATTGCTCGCTCTCGACTTCACTGAGGACTAACTTCGCTTTTTTTCCCCCTCTGGTTAGCGGAATGGAAAGTTACAAGGATCTACAAATTAGCGTTATAAATCACGGCACGAGCTCCAAATCAGAAATATTTATGTCTGAAAATGTTTTCGTTGAAGATCTGAACAGCGCAATAAATCTTTAATGTCCTGTAAGCTCCAAACGGTTCGTTTTTCGATTCATTTTGCACACATGAGTCACTGAGATGCGAGTCAACCTGGCCACGCGTATTAAAAGTTAACAGGGCTAAAATACCCGCCTGCACCAACACCTTTAACTACTCCGAGCAAAAAGCCATCGCAAGTAGCAGGTATCACATTTCAATTAGTGCAACAATCAAGCTTTTGTTTCAACCCACTGCCACCAACACAAGCGCCTCGGAGCAACACTATACACCCCCCACCATTAATCTTACATTTGAAACAAACACACAGATACATGATATAACTGGACCATTTTCCCTGCTCTGAAAATAACCGTCACCCACAACCACACCGTTTTCCTTCTTTCGCTCTCGCACGGCGCTCAGACAACAGCGGAGTTTCAACTACTGCGGACTGTCAAATGCAAAATGAGCAGGGACGATCAGATAAGTGTCAAAAAGGTGACGAGAAGCACATTAGTCTTTCTGTTGTTTCACCCGTCGCAGCCTCCTGCGATCCGAGAGGAAACCTGAAATACATCACTGCACAGCATCCGCAATCGACACGGGAGGAATTTTTCGCCCCCAAAAGTAACATTGTTTCCGTCTCGCGTGGGGCGCAAAATGTGAATTCTGGGTAAATATCCTGCTCGTTCGTTTTGAAACGGCGGAAGTAAACGGGGGACTGTGCC
This sequence comes from Puntigrus tetrazona, assembly GCF_018831695.1. Taxonomy (NCBI): domain Eukaryota; kingdom Metazoa; phylum Chordata; class Actinopteri; order Cypriniformes; family Cyprinidae; genus Puntigrus; species Puntigrus tetrazona. The sequence continues at coordinate 18,297,906 of NC_056709.1, read as the reverse complement.
GGTCAAGCTCCAAATTTTTAGGAAAGTAAATAAATACAAATAAAAGCGGGTCATGAGACTTTGTGCATGTCTCCTGAAGTCACATGATGGTTTTGCGTCATAAACGGACAAATCTCGTGAGTGAATTGTTGTTTTGAGTCGGATGGCGTCACTGAAATGGCTGATCGGGTTCACACACAGACATTTCGAATCTGTGCTGTTGTAGTTGATTAAAAATAAAACTAGTAAACTGACAAAAGCACTAAAAATGCTAAAATGCTTAAATATTAAGAAATGCTATATTAGTGTATAAATAATACTAAAATAACATTGACACAGATTAATGATGCTTTAGTTAATGGCCACTAGATGGCAAGATTATCAGTGAATAATAACTTAAGTTTTGGCCTGTGCGTCGCACAATGTTTCATAATACAGAAAATAAAGCACACAAATTAAAAGATATGATACTTTACGGTGCTTTTGCCACGTTCATTTTGCCAAATGTTCCTAATAATGACAGTTTTCATATTTTTTGGACTGATCGTTACTTTAACCACAACAACGGTCACTAAAATAAGACAAAACATAAATTTTCTATCCAAAACTCAGACGGCCCTTCAAAAATCATGGGAAATCTTTCGCACAAGCGCTTTTTTCTTCCCCTGAGAGCGTCCGAGTTAATGAGTTATAGAAGCCGAGCTAACAAATGGACGAGGACAGGGAATCTATGCATCCTTTAATTCTTAACCCCATCTGCAGTCAAAGCGTTCAACACAAGATTGATTCATAGTTAATGCAGCCTGACGCTCGGCGTGTGAGAGAGAGGGAGCTGGGGAGAAAGGAACAGATAAAGGGGGAAGGGGGGGCTCAGCCTGCGACCAGTGTGAAGAAGAGTTCAGAGGGTCTTTTCCCACACGCAGTCAGGGCATTTGTGGGTCCCGTAGCGTGTGAGCACCACCATACACCACTGTGCATAAAGCATGCTCTGTTCTCATGCGTTTAGCTACAGAAATGCTTACATGAAACTATTTTTATACGACGAATAGCAAAGTGCAAAGTGCACTACGGGCTAAAGAGGCTGCAGCTTTGAAATTTAATAACATAATTATTAGGAAGATTTGCGCTGCGCTGTAGAGACAATATTAAAAGCAAATCGGTCACGCTTCTAAAAATATGTCATTAAACGGTGCAAGCATGTCACCTGCCTGCACCTTCATTGTCCAAATAACAAGCAAAAATATATTTTAAAGCCTCTACATATGTCAGCATGAGCACATGCGGATTTTGGGGAAACGTTGGTCCTACAAATGTGGTTCTGTGATGCTTCTATAAATGGGCAGTGAATATTTTCAAAACAGTGGGATGTGGTCGAACTCCCCTAGCTCAGAAACTGCTGCATTCGGATCGCAACGCAACACAAATCGCTGTGAATTCAGAGGAACTTCCACAAAGTTTCCAACAGCGCTGCAGTGCACCGAATACCTCGGGCTAAATCATTGCAATTAACATTGCAATGGGAGTGTTAAAAATAGTGTCTCTGATAAGAATCGCTCACGTTCCTGCGTGCAACAATGTGCACCTTTAAAAGAGGCCCGTCATGTTCAGCAGCACTGTCTGGGGAGAGAGTTCACTGAGGTTTGAGACACAGCCATAATTACAGCATCCAATGCAGTCGTTATGACCTACATCATCATGACAAATATGCTATATAACGACCCCAAAAAAATCATACAAGACATCACAGTGGCACATCCTCCTGACCCCTGCATCACTCAAGTGGTCAACATTGATTTGAACTGTTTTCTCGGCTAATTAATACACCACAGGTTAGCAGGTAGCAATGCAAAAGCACAAAACGCTGTAAATAGTGCCCGGCTTTAATTTGTTTTCTTCTTGTGATCGTTTAATCTCCACCCACTTTGACATTAACCAGGAAACTATGTTGTTGTTTGGGTCATTTGAACTTCATCGTATTGAACGGAGAGCAAAAGTTACACAACATAATAAAAAATATAATCATTAATCGCATAGCAAAACGACACACAACGCATCTGACACGTCGTTCGAGGCCACTAAACTGTTCAATAACGGTCAGAATCGAAAAGTTGCTCAAAATTAGCATTTATGATTTTGACATTTAATGGGTTAAGGCTGTGTTCTGCTTAAGCATACTAACTTTAGACCATGTTAAACCATCAGGTGATCAAAAAAAACTGGTAAACAAACTTGCTGCTGATCAAAGAATTAATACGAGCACAACTCCACATTTTATTAATCTCAATGTTATACAAACCAGCAACGGGAATAGCACATTAATTACAAAAATAAGTTAGCCGTGTAGGGTTGTTGTTTATCTCAAAAGATTCAGACTGGTTTGAAACCTTTACAAAATGTTAATTAACTTAGGAAAACAGTGTTAAAACTGCGTCTGCTTAATGGCAAAATGTTAACAGGATCCCATAAGAATTAAAGAAATAAAACCCACAGACGGATCTTGTTATGAAAAGTAAACAAACATGCTGGAGAATGTTGTCTCTGGCAACACTGTGTTACTACGATTATTGTCTCAAAGGCAGAATAACTAGGTGGCAAGATCCCCACCGTGGACAAGAATATACTTCTGAACAACCGGCATCGCGTAACACTGCTTCACGAACACAACAATTGCTTAAATGTATCCATTTACGAACGCGATGAAGTGATTCGGTTCACTTACCGGTGTAAATGTATCCCGTGAAACACTCCAGTTTCTTTAAGCCACTTCTACGCATCCGCCATCTTCAGCATTAGCTATGTTTGTTTAAATGGGAAACACTCCCAAAGCTTAAAGAAGCCTGCCCGAACCATGCGCGCGGGGGATTCTGGGCAACGTAGTTCCGCCAGCCGGCCGATCCGCGCATTCCACACAGAGCTAGAGTGTAAAGAAACTACAAGTACATGAACCCCCGCAGATCGAAAAATAGACATCCAGTAGGAGATGGGCAGTAGTAGCAATATCGTAAAAAAATATAGTGCATTTATTTTTAGCTCATCCGAGGGCCACATAGAGATAACAGCCACGTATCCCTAATGAGTGAGCTGACGTACACCTTTATTTACATACGTTGAGTGTGACGAATTCGTGGTCTTCGCGAGAGATTAATTAATCATTTTGCAGCACAGCTTTTTAGTCATAATCTGTAAAATCCAATCACTTTATCGGTACTACAACAGCATATGCGTAAGTCTCATGCTATTCACTAACATTGAATACACAGTTTAATACACAGTCGAGATTCACAAGCAATATACACACAAAGTTTACATTACACAATATACACGATGTACAAGCACTTAAACAGGCTACTTGAAGTTACACGAATAAGTTGCAGAACGCTTTTCAGTATGCACTATACTGCATAATGTAAATTAGTTTGCAACCGAAAGTGATAGAAATACTGTGGATATTTGTGTTGGAAAATATAGGCTATATTTTTGAGACATTTTATTCGTCATTATAAAGACATTATATTATGCACTGGTTTTATTATGCGTTGAAGTAAGCTATTGTTCGCATTGATAATGCATGGCAATCACACACATACTGTGGGATTTTGCATGGTTAGGAAGAAATTTGGTCTTGTAAAGGTAAATAAAAAACCCATAAAAATATTTTAACTGTGAAAATAATATTTAATCATTAATAAAAAAAAATGTAATAATAAACCATAAATATTTTAGAAACTGCTGCATGTGCAAAATGTATTGTGCAACATATATGACAGAGCAAACATTGAAAGCATTACTGTATTATCAAAGGCGTGTGTTTCTATGACTGATATGCATAATAGGGTTGCGTTTTGTCGTGCATATTCCTATATTTAGATCTTTGTGTATAGATGAATAAATGGTCAAAAAGGCATTTTAGGACACACTCGTATTCTTGTGGTCTGCAGAGGCTGTAAGTGCTCTGCCCTCTGAAGACCAGACCTGGAAGATAGCAATGAACTCGTCTCCATGGTGATCTCTGAGGCATACCAGTGTAGAATTTCAACTGTTGGAGAAGGAGACAGCGCTAAAGAGGGAGGGAGGGAAGGAAAAAGAGAAGGGAGGTAGGAACAGTGGGAGGGAGGGGGAGGGGAGAACGGAGAGAGCGAGAGAGAGACAGACAGACAGAGTGTGTGAGAGAGAGAGAGAGAGAGAGAGAGAGAGAGAGAGAGAGAGAGTAGTAATTAGCTCAATGCTTGCTGTTTCCTGTCATGACAGTTCCCTGCTATACAACCCTTAGTCTTATCTATCCAAAAACATAATTGTGAACCAGAAGTATTAAGCATTTTAGCCATAATAATCACTGAGGGAAACCCATACACCAATAGAATGAATTTTCACATTTCATTTGTGGACTTAAATGCGTGTTCAAAGTTGAAGCAGAGTTGTACTTTTTAGATCTTAATTTGAAACACCGAAGAATAATAACACGCTGTATGAGATAAAAAACCTCCAATCACGAGCATATTTGACCACAAAACTGAGGGTACCCCCAATAACATTCTTCAGAAACCCAGAAAGAGGCCCATAGACCTGTTGTTGTTCCCTCCCCCAATTCACAGCACAATCTGACTTCCCCCTTCTGAGAGTGTGAGATGGTTTACCCCCCAACCCCCTCGCTCTGTCTGTCCCCTTTGAAAGGACAGGAGATAGCAGTTTTAAAGGACAGGAGATAGCCCCCAATCATCTAGATCTATAGATTCTCTACCTGCAAACATGCAGTCATGAACCTCTCGTTCACCCATCCCCTCTCCAGATGAAGTGCTTTAAAGATTTACTAGGTTAAATCACCACTTCAGGAATGTATGAATGAAGAGTGAGTAACACAACATGCAATAATTTAATCTGTTTAATTCAAGGTTAGGAAATTCTATCACTATCCTTGAAGCTCTTTAAAGGGATTATTCACCTGAAAATAAACATTCTGTCACTGCTTACTCACAGACGTGTTGCTCCAAACCTGTATTTTTTCCCCCCAGTGGAACCTAGAAAAAGACATTTTGAAAAATGGCTCATTGTTGTTGTTGTTGTTGTTGTTGTTTTTGCCCATACAATAGAAGTCAGTGGGTACTGAAGCAGTTTGGCCTACCAAAATTCGTCAAAATATCTTTTTTTGGTGTTCTGATAAAAAAAAAAGAAAGTCATACAGATTTGGAATGACATGAGAGAGTAAATGATGACAGATTTTAATATTTGTGGGAGAATGATCCCTTTAAGGCAACTGAGTGTTTAATAAATGAGAGGAACAATAAATATATATAGAGAGGTTATAATATATATATTACAACCTCTAGATATCACGATAGAGATCTTCCAGGCTGTCACTATAAAAAAAAACATGCATTTTATTTCTATATACAGTTTTTATAACTTACCTGCATTTTAAACCCGTGACTCATGTGAATGTCTTAAGATACTGTAGATATGGAGCTGAAAGAAATCAGTGTGCCTATGGAAAAAAAAACTCTCCAGATCATCAATATTTCTTTGGCTTGAGATCTTGCATGCTGTGTGAGTGTGTGTCTGTGTCAGTATGTGTTTTGATTTATTAATGCAGCAGGGAGTCTCAGACAGCTGTCCTCAGCATAGATGACAACAGGAGAACAGCAGAAAGCTGAATAGCCTCCTCTAGTGGACATACTGTGACATGACAGACAAATACTAAACAGTATTTACCTTATTGTATGTTTTTAGTTGACGAAGGACTGTTATGCATTCTATTTAATGGTTTTGAATGATATAATTAAAAGGGTCAGAATATGTACTACTGAAGACAGAAAGATGCTTGGAATGGAGTGTGAATAAATGGTTACTGAATTTTATTATTATTATTATTATTATTTTTTCATCTGTCGAATCAAGAATTAGCCATTGAATAGCCCATGGTGGTTTACTGCTAATGTAGGGTTGACCCTGACACCCTGATTTTCTTACAGTTTTGTCTAAGGAATTGGGCTGGTAAGGAACCACCCAGGCTAGAGTGCAGCAACAAAACACGCATAGAAAAAATCCTGGCAATCTGGTATTGAGATTTGCATGGGCAAGAAAATATGAAAATTAAAATGTGTAATAAGGAGCATCTAGTCATGTTTGCATACTCATTATAAAACTAGGAGTTCCCCTTGATTCAATCGGCACGTGTTGTTGGTTCATTTTAGATGTTAAAGAACAAAGTCTGGTTTTGTAAGGAGACAACAAGCGTGGGGTGTGTTTTGGCAGATGACTCACTGCAAGGTGCTTCAGAACCTGTCTAACTAGAGTGGGTTTTAGATAAGCTATGCCCAAGCCCCACCCCCTCAGATCTGTTGAAAACATATGGCCATGGCATTTTGTGTTTAACTTAAGGACTGAATACACTACGTGGCTTTCAAAAAATCTGAACAGCTTTTAAAACACTAGGCATCATGAATGTACCTGACTGTAGAAAAACTGTATCACACAGTACAAGACTGTTAGGTCATTCAGAACAAAACAAACTCACTCAGGAACGTATTGTATTAGACACATGACAAATCAAAACAGGTTTAAAATATCAAAACATTTATATCTTCCTCTGACAGAATGGATTTATCAACTGAAAAATAAGATGAAAAAATATATCTTGAAGTATATCTTGAATATATCTATCGTTGCTGGTCCCAATCGGCTTGTTTTTTTTTTTTAATCTTTTGGAACCAGTAATTGATTAGTTGAGAAAATATAATGTTTTATGTTCTTTTTTAATAGAGGAATTGTCCCTTTAAGGCTCTCTTTACTGTTTAAATAGAAGTCAACAACTAGATAACCAACCCATAATGTTATGACAAAATGATTTTGTACAATCAATAATGTGTTAAGAGGTTATGAAGTAGTGAATGATTAGCAAATGTGTATAATATATCTAAATACATGTATTAAGGCTGAAAAACAGAGGAACTTGATATTTATCATTTCAGTATTGAGTTTAATTTCAGCACTCATGGCCTTGTCTGTGTATAGTGACACCTTTTAATACCCCAGTAATCATTTGTTACAATTTAACACAAAACGTCTTTTGACTGTAAGTAATTTAGCTCAGTTTTAGCTGTACACATCAAGGCCTAGCTCTTTTTTCAGTTCACAATCCTGCCACAGCCTGTCTGTACTGAACAAAAGACATTTACTCAGGAAACCCGTCCGCCAATCAGAGCCTGCCTTTCATCCGGCCTGTACAATCCGGCCAATCAGAGAGGTGCTTTCATAGCTGTTATCAGAATGTTGGCTTGGCTGGCTTGGAGAGCAGAGACTGCTGTGTAGAGAGAGAGAGGGAGGGCTGTCCTCCATGTTTTAATAAGCATTGACATTACCCACTGTTTTAAGCCATGCATCCACAGAGGTAAGAGATTTTTCATTGCTTATATGCTTTTTACACTACCTGTTCATGCTAATGGTTGAATTGTGTCACGCAGAAATACAGGATTTTCTGAGGGACAGGGGGCAAAAACCTGTCCCAACACCAAAGAGCTGGATCCTGGCAGGCAGAGGCAACTCAGAAATCACACTCACACTGTGTTTTAGTCTCCAGGCTCGCATGGCTGACCTGTGCTAACACTGTGACCAAAATGGCCTCTCCTGGTCTCTCTCCTAGTAATGTTTCTCTGAAGCAGGAGAGGAGCACAGTCGTGTCAGGTTGTGTCACAGGCCAGACCTCTCAAAATGGAAGGCCCCGAGGAGCAGACAGTACAGACTGTAAGAGGAAGCGTACATGTAGGCTGGCAGAAAGATCGAGCAGCAGTTTTGGCTCAGGTTGCAAGTTAAAGGAACACTTTTCAGTGGCTGACATAATGCTGAATGTCCATTTTGCTCAGGATATAGGCCTAATTTGCAAAAGCACGCAACAGAACGCTTCTGCTGACAGAATGATTGGATTTGAAATAGAAGAGACTTTCTTATTAATGAACAGATGCATATAGATGGTGAATTAGTCTTGTGTTTGCCTTTCTTGGTTAAATAGCTACAGGCTTCTGTCTGTTGACTCAGGTTGTAAAGACTCTTGCACAGGCCAGGCGTTTTATCAAAACTTAGTTGTGGTATGAGCTGGCAGCCATTTCAGACAGACTTCCGCTTTTGACTGTGCAACCACAAAGACTGTTTTTGTGTCTGTGAATGCAATAATTTTTTCTTAATGTGGCATACTTGATGTTACATTTGTTGCCAGTATTTCGAATGTTTCTCTTGGATGGCAAGTCGCTGGATACTGTATTTACTACAGCAGGGTCTGATCAGAAGGTCAAAGTTTTTTTGTCGTGGTTGTGCTTTACATGCTATAGCAGTCCTTGACTGCAAAACAACCTGCGCATTTGACAGGTTGTCTGTTCACGCAAGTGATTAAACCCGATTGTTTATCAGCTTCACCTGTGCGGTTGACAGCATCAGGCACTTGTGAGTTCATGATATCTGTTTGCGACTATACTTCTAGAAATGTGATGTATTATTTCACTGCTGAGATTTGAGAGGAGATGATTTAGTGTGCTTGTTTAAAAAGAGCAGATGACTAATTACAGCGAGATATAAGAAAACATATTTGAATTATAATTAACCATTTAAATTATTATTATTTTTAAATTATTATTATCATTATTATTATTAGTTGTGGAAAAATCTAAGTTGCCATGGTAAAAATGTATTTCCAAATTATTATTGAAATTATTGATTTTGTTTTATTCTAAAAAAATCTGATAAGTTTGACTGTAACCATTATATTTTGCAGCTTGAATAAAATTTAATGTACAGATTTTAATCATCAAAATATATATATATATATATATATATATATATATATATATATATATATATATATATATATATATATATATATTTATTTATTTATTTATTTATTTATATTTAATAAACTCTTTTGTAAAGAATATTTTTATGACAATGCTGAATTTTTATTTTAAATTATTAATTATTTTTAATTAGGATTTTTTTTCTTCCATTTTTTCATTATGATATCAAGACTTCAAGTTTTACTCTGCCATTTTTAACCCTTTCTTTCCTCTCCATGCTCATTAAAACAGTCGGTATGTGTACATTTTTAATGTGCATGTGAATGAATCAATCCTTGACCCTATGACAAAATCACTGTGCAATTGAAATAATTTTTAGTGGTTACATGAGCTCATTTTGGCAGCCGGATGAGTGCAAAGCAGTCTTGACAGCACATAAGGAGCATTCCCAAGACCTGCAATTTACCACGACTCCGGTTACATTTTCCAGCCTTTTCTTTGTCTCTTGGTGTTTACAAGGCCCTTGCTGCATTCCTGCGAGCCGCTCATTTGTCAAATCTCCATTACTTAACAAAATGGTCGCCCTTCACCGTGACTGCGAGAAGGGGAGGAGAATAAAAGCATCTGACATGTTTGTCGGAACATCCACATCCTGTGTTTATTCACACTGATAGTTTTCTGGGTAAAATACGAGCATTTTCCCGCTGAATGGCAGCAGCGGCAGCAGCCCTCCCTGCATTGCAGCAGTGTATCAGAGCAGAGAGAGGGGAGCAGGGAGAGCCTGTGTGGCACACACAGCGCCAGCCGCCCAATCACGCGCCTCCGTGTGGCTCTCAAACCAATCGGCAGCACACAGCTGAGGTTAAAGATTGACAATCGCTCTGAGAGCAGCAGGGAGAGCAAGGCCCTTCTGGAAAATTCTGCACCTATCTTTGTCTCATCCCTCACTGCCTTTTATATCTGAAAAAAAAACACATTTAAAAAGCTCAGCCTGAAGAATCTGTGTACTGTGCCTGTAAAGAAAAAGGTATGCTGTTATTATATGTCGGTTTTTAGATGGACAGTCATGCAATGCTAGTGTGACTGTGTGTTTTTGGGGAGGAAGCTTGTTTAGGGGTGAGGTTCTAGGTGTATCTGTGATTGTATTTTGCCATTTTTAACTCGTGTTCGGGTTGATGTTTGCGTGAGAGGGACTGGATTCTGCTACGGGTGGGGAGTGGATGGTGCATGTAGGTTGGACGTGAGAAGGCCAAGATGGCAAACGCTCAAGCTCTACAGATGTTTGCCTTGTGCATGCTGTCAACACACCCCCTCCCCATCTGCATCTCTGAAGGTTGGGGGTGCAGGATGGAGCAAGATATCACTGCCACATCAGGGCAAGCGCATTAGATAGACAGACCTGGTAAATGTCAATAGCAGTGTGATTCTCTGATCATCTCGAGGTTTGTTAATGGAGGATGTTCTCTGTTCCTCTGTTCACGAACAGGACATGGTGGGGGGTTTGTGTTATAATAACCCGGGCATCAGGAAAGGAGGCTCTTTAAAAGCTCTCAGGGTGCAAAATGATGGGAAACGTTACGTCGCTTGGAAGGTCTCAAGTCCAAGTGCCGCATTGAAATTGAAATTTCCACAGAGGTTCAGCACTGGCATCAAACAAGGCTCAGTCTGATGAGATATGGGCCGTCGGTCTGATGTGCATATCATATTCAGATGGCATTTGTGTGTTTACTGAGATTTCTAATAGAAGATTCTCTCTTGGCAGTGAGAGGAAACCATCTTGGCGCTACTTCAGGCAGTAATAAACTGCAAAATACAATGTTCTTACTCAGTATTTGTGTATTGTTTCAATACAAACATTCTTAAATTTAGATATTTACTTGAGAAGCAAAATGATATCTTGCTTTCTAAAATGAAAATTGAGTATTTGCTTAAAGCAATAGAAATGTCTGCCAGTAGGTTAAAAAAATAATAATAATAATCTTGTGTTTTCGTTGAATTATCAAGTGAATTGCTGTTACCCTTTTTATAGACTTTAAGCATGAACTGACATTCTTTTCATTTGTCTTAATATTTTAGGTCATTTCGATTCTCAAGTAAATGTAAATTTTAAGAAACGTTTAGATATTTTAGAAAGTATTTTGGTTTCTGCAGTGAATAATTAAACTGGGTTGCCTGCGTTCTTGGATTGGAGGAAGGGACATTATTGTTGACTGAAATTAAAATTCTTTGCCTTTTTTGTATATATTTACATAAAATTTGATGATTTATGCCATGTCGCTTGTTAACAGGAAATGCCAAAAGTTGATTTGTTTTTGCTAGTGTCAAATACTTATTTGTAAGATGCACCTGATACAATGTTTTATTCAATCTGCTTATGCTTAATGTTGGATTCCTACAATAATTAAATACAGATTAGCATTTGTTATGAGCAAAGAAGAAGCATATTGTTTTGTGATTTTTTTTCACAAGCTCTTTCACTCGAACTTCCTTCTCTTCTGCATTCAGACTGATTCTACTTTAATTGAAGTAGTACATAAAGACATTTTCTTGCTTGATGTTTAAATAAACGGTGAAGTTATGTTAGATTTCATTGTCTTTTTAGCATCGCTGTTGCCAAACACGTTCCCTCTAAAAGTAACAAACAAAAATTGAAGCGTGGTTTTAGTAAAGCGATTTCTTTTATTGAAAAGAATGGTTTGAGAAATACAGGTGCCATAATGATAGAACAGCAGGTATACAAAATTAAAATATCTTTTTTCATTTTGGCAGTTTGGCTGAAGGCGAAGGGAAGGAGTCAGATGCAATTGAAGGGATGGAAATCGCAACGCGATCCAAGGGTGAGAATTGTCTTTTGTGTGAGATTGCTGCATTTATTTCCACATTCAAGTGTCAAAACAACATATTTGGACTTACTTTTTGCTATATGGTTAATTTAACTGTAACACAGTTTCAACAGTAATTTGTATCATTGCTGTGCAGTCTCTGATCAAGGGTCAGCAGAAAGGACGGTCCCTAAGCGCAAGGTTTCCAGCCCCCCACACTCTTCAAATGGACACTCACCTTCAGAATCCTCCTCTAGTCCTGTAAAAAAGAAGAAGAAACCAGGAGCTGTCAATAACAGTAAAGACCAGGTGCAACTTTCACTCTTTTTACGAGCCTTTGTTCATCATTCACTAATTTCAGTGTCCATTTGTTTTGTTTTGGGGTTTTTTTGGTTCTTTGGGGGGCTGCTCAATTGTGGTACACTGGAAGATTTGATGGTATTCATCATTACCTTCACTGTAATATGGATGTACTTTTTTATGATGTTTTTTTCAAATTTCCATCTGATTTGCTAAGCCTGTATAAACCTTATATTTGGCCGCTTTAAGATTTGAATGCACTTTTGGCAAATGCTAAAAAAAGTTTGCCGACAGCCTTGTCGATTAATACAATTTTCTGGTGGCAAATGTATGTATTTTAGTCATTACCAAAGTCTTGTTAACTTATGTATTTTAATATTAAATTTCCATCTATTTGGATTAAATGTGATGTGATATTTGTTAGCAATATATAACTGAATTAAGTATGAGATTTATGTAATAGTACTAAAAAACTGTTTTAAATACACAATAACCAGGTATATATATATATATATATATATATATATATATATATATATATATATATATATATATATATATATATATATATATATATATATATATATATATATATATATATATATATATATATATATATATTGCATGAAGCCAATTTATTATGTAAGCTAATTCATTAATTTTAACCACTTAAATATTTAGTATTTAGATGTCAGTGCAAGTTTCTTTCCGTTTTACCGATTTACATTTAGTCTAGGACTAGGCTTAAGCCTAGTCTGTGAAACCAGGGGCAAGGTTAAAGCCTTTTAAGAATTAAATAACTATAAAATGATGGATTATTATAGATTATATAATTATTAATAATTCAAGCTGTTATAGTAGCAAGAATTGATCGATGTATTAATGCGTTGCTGTGTTCTCGTTTTATTTTTGACCTGACGGTATATGTGTTTTGACGGATGTGTCCATTGCGTCACGCACTATCATCACATCCCCCGTTTTTCAGCATCTTATACCACGAGCGTTTGCTCAACAGACAAAATAAAGCTAAATTCTTAAGCCGACCCACTGCTGTTTTTACAGGGCATCCTAACAAAATATTTGACCTTCTATAAAAGTGCCATCTTTCGACAGAGAAATTACTTTTCACAAAAACAACCTAGCGTCCACGCTTTAATATAGTGAGCCCAGCAGAAATGCGTATCCAGGGACAGCCTGCGATGCAGCTGCAATGAATTATTAGTCCTAAGCTTGTTTCCTTCTCTAACAAGGATGCATTTACTTTCGTCTTACAGGCTGAATGCCATTAATTCAGTGCTCATTAGTCTACATTTGCCCTCTTCTGTCCTTCCATGTGCCACTTCCTGATCGATAACCTTTGTGCCTGTTGTTGTCTTGTTACTTTTAATACCTATGTTTTGAAACCCCAACCCTCTGTTTCTCTCGCCCGCATTCCAGTCAGAACTAAGACATGGTCCCTTTTACTATGTGAAGCAGCCCGCACTCACCACAGACCCTGTTGATGTTGTACCGCAGGACGGGCGGAATGACTTCTACTGCTGGGTGTGCCACCGCGAGGGCCAGGTGCTCTGCTGTGAGCTCTGCCCGCGCGTCTACCACGCTAAGTGCCTCAAACTGGCCGCAGAGCCCGAAGGGGACTGGTTCTGCCCTGAATGTGAGGTACTGGCACACGCGGCTCCGCTTAGCTCTTCACAATGCAGATTTGTCGTTCGTAAATATTTTATTTAGGGCAAGATACTACAGGCAAAATGTTTAATTTATATGGTTTTTCTATTTGTGTCTAGATTTCAAATACAATACATATCTTTATTCAGGTTTCTTCTCTCCCAAGGTTTGTCCCCGTCAAAAGGCAGTAATGATGATTGAATTAAAAGTTTGTTAAGATCGATGTTTTGCACATTCTGAAGGGATTTAATTCAAAATGATGATATCTATCTACTCACGCCTCGTAGCTATGAGAGAGGGGGACGCAGGAATATTTTCTAATCATAAATTTGTGGGTTTAGATAAAAATTAGTCGCAGCCAGTAGACTAAAACGTACACTGTTGCATTATTACAAAATGTGGGACATATATGTTTTTTACATAAAGTTTCAGAAAAAAAAATCTAACAATTTAATTTAAAAAAATTGGGAATTTCAGTAAGATATAATAAATAATAATAACAAAAAGTTATTTCATAAATTGCAAATTTAGGGGTTAGGGTGCGGTGCAACCACCTACCAACTGAAAGTACCTAATAAATGATGATTTCATATATATTAAGCTTATTAATATTTTAAATATTGTTGTGCGTTTCAGTAGATACTAGAAGGATCTTAACAAACTTCTTAGATTTGAATACAGTTTTGTATATACTTACGTAACATTTTAGAAAACTTTTTAAACAATAAGGTGTTTCCAATTCCTAATGTAATCAATCAGCTGGGGGAGAATGGTTATATTTGTCAGATAAATGTACTTTTTTTTTCTCTCTCTTTTTTTTCCCTTTTAGATTTTTTTTTTTACTTTTACATTTGTAATTGCTATACATAAGCTGTAACTGCTGGCATATGATGCCATTGATATCTGAATGATAAATGTTTGCTGCTTAAAAAAAAAATTGTGCTTTTTGTGATTATAGAAACATCCCTTTAATATTGAAGCTTCAAGTATTTCTCACTTTTGTTTACAGAAAATAACAGTCGCAGAGTGCATAGAGACTCAGAGTAAAGCTATGACGATGCTCACATTGGACCAGCTGTCTTTCCTGCTGAAGTTTGCTCTACAGAAAATGAAGCAGCCAGGGGTGAGTTTCATGACTTGCCATGGCCCTGCAGATCCATGATTTAGTCCATGAAATTAGAGACTTGAACCTAGATTTAGCGAAAAAACAATGCAACTATCAGACATTCTAACCATTCTCATAGAACAAGCACAGGCACATTCTGACCCAACCTGAACAGCTCTATGAATGTCTCAGTTGCTTTCACACTAGAGCTTTTCACATCACGATTTGATTGGGTTAAAAGTGTTTTTTTTTAAATGGCATGCCATCACAAGTGCCATTCTAAAGGCTCCTTCAAACGAACTTCTTTTTCCGTTCTTCGATGTAGTGCAAAAAAGTTTCTGACTGTTTCCGAACATTCTGAAGGGGGCGTTGATTAATGTAAACACAAGACCGAACGTTCTCAAGTAGCCTATAAGATTGATTACCTTTATAAAAGCAAAATATGAATCTTTCATTATCTATATAATAGAGGCACTTTAATGGTAAATATACTGTGACAGTGATTCAGGTATTACAATGTGTTTTTTATTTATAACTTAAAATATTTTTTTCTTTTCTTCAGACGGAGCCATTTCAGAAGCCGGTGTCGCTGGAACAGCATCCTGATTATGCAGAGTATATATTTCATCCCATGGATCTCTGTACTTTAGAAAAGGTTAAAAAAGAAAATCGACGCTCTCTGTTCTTAGGAATGCGTATTATCTGGCATCTCATAAAAGTGTTTTGTTAGCATGTTCACTTTTCTTTCTTTTCCAGAATATTAAAAAGAAAATGTACGGCTCCACTGAGGCTTTCCTGGCTGATGTGAAGTGGATTTTGCACAACTGCATCATTTATAATGGAGGTCGGTTGCTAAGAGTTCAACAGTATTGTTAAATTTGTTTCTGGTGAACGTTTGTTCTGTTAAAAGTCTTTGTGCCCGTTTTTCTTTTAGGCAACCATAAACTTACAGCAACAGCTAAGGTTATTGTCAAGATCTGTGAACATGAAGTATGTACTGTAAATTATAAGACAAAATACACAAACACTTTATTCAGTAGCAGTTGTATTAAAAAAAAAAATTACTTTTTTAGATGAATGAGATCGAGGTCTGTCCAGAGTGCTATCTCTCTGCCTGCCAGAAAAGGGACAACTGGTTTTGTGAACCATGTGTGAGTGTATTAGACTAAACTAAATAAAATTCCTTCTTGACATGTTAACTAGTTTGAGTTAACCATATGCTCATGCAGTTTTTGTGTGCATCAAATTATCAGAGCAACCCCCACCCTCTGGTCTGGGCCAAGCTGAAGGGATTCCCATTTTGGCCTGCTAAAGCTCTTCGAGACAAAGATGGACAAGTGGATGCACGGTTCTTTGGGCAGCATGACAGGTGAGGACTGCTGATTTGGGTCCTCCAAACAGTCCACAGAATGTCAAGCAATAGATCAATTTTGCTCCATGTTAATCTGAGTTTTTATCGGTAGTGACATTCAGCAGTGTTGCACAATAGGATTTTGACAGGTTGACAATGTTTTTGATTACTTGGATAAATATAATTATTCTTTTAGCACTGTAGTATTTTTGTTGGCTATGATGATATTGCAATGGTTTTTCAGTCTAGGTGAAGAATGAAATTTACTTCACAAAATGTACAGTAAACAGTTGGGGTCAAGCTTAACTTCATTGCATTCTTACTTATTTGTTTTAAATTTAAAGGGCCTGGGTTCCTATTAACAACTGCTACCTCATGTCCAAAGAGATCCCCTTCTCTGTGAAGAAGACCAAAAGCATCTTCAACAGTGCCATGCAGGAGATGGAAGTATACGTAGAGAACATCCGAAAAAAATTCGGAGTCTTCAATTATGCTCCGTTCCGCACACCTTACACACCAGACAACCAGTTCCAGATGCTCCTGGATCCCGCAAATCCTAGCGCGGGCTCAGTCAAACCTGAAAAACAGGAGAAGATCAAGTTCAGCTTTGATGTAACGGCATCTCCTAAGCTGCTTGTGGGAAAAAGCATGGTGTCCAGTGGAAACGTAGGGAGCGGAACGGGAAGGCGAATCTCGATGACGGACATGCCTCGTTCACCAATGAGCACTAACTCTTCTGCCCATACGGGATCAGATGGAGAGCAGGAGACTGCAGAGAAAGGTCATGGTAGAGCGTCTCTGCCACATTACAGCACTGGAGAGGAGTCAGTGGACTGCACTGGTACATGAAACATTAAAATAAAACTGCCAGAAACATGCACTGCTATAGTTAGACTGTAAAATAAATCGGTACCAATTGGCACTAATTCTCACTATCAAATAGTTGCTTATTAGTATTAATATATTGCCTGTTTATTAGTGCATATAAAGCAATATTGTACAACTTAACAGCTATCTTACTAACTATTAAGCAGCAAATTAGTTATTTACGGAGACAAAAGTTGCAGTTAGTAGCTTGTAAATAGCGAGAATTGTATCTTTGTTGTCTATCAATTGTAAGTGTGACCAAAAATACATTTCACAGAGCGGTATGTATGATTAAAGCTTTTTTCTACTCTTACAGCATCGCCTGCCCCTACTAGAGCCGGAACCACCTTAGAGAGCCCTAAACCTTTCCATTCACCGGCTCCCAGCACCCCTGTTAAACAGGAGAAGACCCCCGCTACCGGCAGCATCCTCAACCTCAACCTTGGTAAACCTTCTTCCGTTGACTAATCCATTGATTATTTCTTTACTGATTTGATTTGATAATAGCCACATTTTATTTTCGGAGTAGGTGTGGGGGTCAATAAGAAGATTTTTAATGGTTTTGTCAGATGCTGTATTTATTTGACTGAAATAGTTCAGTTTTTACAGAAATATTGTGGATGAACTATTTTTATAGAAACATCATTTAAAATATAATTTATTTCTGTCACGGCAATGCTTGGACTTTTCAGCATCTTTACTCTACTATATTTTTCTTTAATGTCACTTTTGGTCAATTAAACGCATATACTTGCAGAATAAAAGGGAAAAAAATCTTGCTGACTCTAAACTAAAGCATATGTTATATCACATCCTGCCTACTGCCTCCTTTTGAACTGAAGGCAATAAATTATAATAAATGTATGTATGGAAAATCAGTATACAATGTGCATAAAATGTTTCAAATACAAATGTACAATGGGAACAGAAACATGGCAAGATGTAAACATGAAATCAAAACTGACCTTACCTACATAATTTCTTTACAATAAGACATTTAAGTCTCAATGTGGATAATTCATTGGTGTAGTTATTCCACAAAAAGCCTTTCTATGTCTTTCTAGAAATTATTTATACACGACATCTTGTAGCTCAAAAAAGGATGTAATTTGAAAATTTTTAGCTTCAGTATTACTTGATTCAGTCGGTATGCTTTTAGAAATGCTCATCATGGGCTAGTGAGAGCCTTGTGATCTCTTTCAGATCGTAGTAAGGCGGAGATGGACCTGAAAGAGCTGAGTGAAAGTGTCCAGCAACAACAGCAGCAGGGGGCTCAGCCCTCCCTCACCTCCCCAAAGAGACAGATCAGGAGCCGTTTCCAGCTCAACCTGGATAAAACCATCGAGAGCTGCAAAGCACAGCTGGGTCAGTTCAGATTGAAATCTGTCAAGTTTACGTCATCTGCCATTTCAACAGTTCAGATAGACGCACAGTCTCAACTGCAACAGCTCCCAGTGTTTTGCTGCCATTCACAAACCATTCTATTAAAACTCTTTAAAACGTATTAAAACATATTTTCTTATGCTTCTTATAAAGAGGTTTTGGTTTTGTTATTCCAAAGTGGTTTTGTGGCAAAACATAAATCCTTTTTGGCTTATTACGCCTATATATTTCCACTTAGGCAAAATACAGGTTTGATTAACTCATTACACCTTTAGGAATATCTAATAGTTTTTAGAATTCTAAATATAATGATTCACTTTTGAACTTTTCAAATTATTGGAGAATGTGCCTTTCCAGAAGGTTAAACATTTACTCTCTGACAGGTATAGATGAAATATCTGAGGATGTGTATAAAGGAGTAGAGCACAGTGATTCAGAGGAATCCGACAAGTCTGACTCCAGCGACAGTGAATATGGCAGCGATGATGAACAGAAATCTAAGAGCGGCCAAGATGACAAAAACGCAGTTGATGATAAAAATGAGAAAGAGCCATCCAAGAAAAAGTCAAAACCATCGGTGGCTACTGGTGAGGACAAAGACAACAGCACGGAGTCTGCTGCAACAGCCAGTACAGCAACCAAAGGAGAAACCAGCCAAAAAACAAGCACCTCCGAGCCTATTGCTAAAGACAAACCAGGTATGGATTCTGAGAAAGAACCTCCTGAGAAACTGAAAGCTGCTCCGGCATCCCCAGATTCTAGAGAGAAACCCAAAGGCTCTGAGGAGGCCGTGCAGCCAGCATCTGTGGATGTAGACATGGACTCGGACTCTGAGAGGGAGCTGGTCATAGACCTGGGAGACGAGCAGGCAGGGAAGGAGAGGAAAAGGAACAGGAAAGATTCAGCTGCTGTCAGCGCACTCAAAGAGCCCACAGCCTCCAAACCTGAAGGTCAGATTTTCTTAATGAATCAGTGTCTGGGTTAAATTTCTAGCAACTTCATCATCCAGCTGCCACTGGACCAGCAGCACGTTTTACAGTGGAGGCCAAAATTAGAACAACATTTGTCCTATTTAACAGGTTTCAGTTGTTTTGTTGTACTGGCCATTACAATACCCTTAAAGCATTTAAAACTATTGCCGGAACTACCTGTGACTGAAGGAATCTGCTGGAACATAGAAAATTATAGATTGGCCCCCTCAATCCAGACCTTAACCCCATTGAGTAAATTTGGGGCGTGTTGGAAAATAAACTGGACAGATCTAATGTATATTTAAAGGAAATCCTTTTGGCTTGAGTTGCAAAACGCATGGGATAATGTTAGTTTTATTTGTGCTCTGCAAATCATGCTTCAGAGGTAAAAAGCTCGACATTTCCATATCTGTTAGGTGTTCTAATAATTTTGCTATTAAAAAGAGAATCAGGGCAAAACAAAAATCTAAAATCAATCAGATGATGGTTGAATAACTCAGTTATTCTATTTGAAGTAATTAAAATTAATAAATAAAAGAAAGAATCAATAAAAAATCTGTATATACAACTTATATAATTACATTTACAAAGCAAGCCGGATCCACGTAAGATAAAACTGCTTTTATTCGTTTTATTTTTATATAGATCCGAGTTCCTTTTGAGCTGAGCGATAATATGATCACATGACTTGCCGAGTGCTTACTACGTAGCAACCCCATTATATCAGACACTTTCACTTGCAGAATAAATAAATGGCGAGGGACTGCAAACGTAATGTTATACAATGGCACGGTAAGCGCAAACGTTTTAACTTTAACTTGCTTGATGTTGTCGTCAACGCTCGTCACACATCGCAACTGCGCCATCTTGAGTCTCGGTTAATTGTTTTGAAACTGAAAATCACCTCAAAGGAGTTTTATTAATATTGCCGCGATATTGTCTTAGTCTTTGGCTTAAATTGGCGTTTTTAGTAACTAAAAACCTTAATCTTAAATAAACATGTCCATATATGTATTTATTGAGTCAATATAAGTGCCATATTTATTAACATAAAGGAGTGCATTTTGAATCGTTTAACTGGACAAAAAAAAAAAAAAAAAAAGACCAACAAATGTCTTTTTGAAAAACTCAATATTTTCTATATCAGTTTTCGATTTAGTTATATTAGTTTTAGTCATTTTATTGTGTTTTTGACATTTTGTTTGTATTTTTGATATCGGCTAATAATCTGTTAATTTTGTTGAGTTTTAGTTATTTTAATCAGGTTAAACTGAATTAAAATGACAAGTGTTACCTTGGCAACTATCAAAAAGAATTATCTTAAGTATACAAGTGTTTTTATGATTTGGGCTAATTCAAATAACCATGTTTAATGCTATTCCTTGATTGCAGGTAAATCCACTCCAATTTCAAGCAGCCTTACTCAGCCTCAAAACTCAACGGCGCTTTCCTCCTCCCCAACTGTTAAGGACCCATCTCAGTCCCCATTGGCCGTACCGCTTAATATAATACCCCTCACAGCAGCTCCGACCAACACCACTCTGAGCTCCTCCACCCTTCCCATCACCACTCCCTCCACCGCCAACAGTTCCTCACCCCTCTCCACCAACACAGTAAAGAAGCAGCGCCCATTACTGCCCCGAGAGACTGTGCCTGTGGTGCAGCAGGCTGTAGTGTGGAACCCCACCACCAAATTTCAGACGTCCTCTCAAAAGTGGCACATGCAGAAGGTGCACAGGCAGCAGCAGGGCCAAACGCAACCGGCGGCCACGCAGGCGCAGGTGTTAACGCAGGTGCAGCGCAGCCAACAACCACAGCAGCAAGCGCAGGTGTCCTCGTCCTCGTCGGGACAGCAGCCTTCATCCAGCACCAGATACCAAACACGGCAGTCTGTGAAAAGTATGCAGTCCATTTAAATTATTACTATAAATATTATATGGTAGATAGAAGTTATGATTACCAAAGTTGCATTTATTATAACATTATTTAGCCTTATTTCAAAAATATTTAATCACCAAATCGGCATATTAGAATGACTTCTGAAGGAACATGTGATGCATTGGAGAAATAATAGCTGGTGAAAATTCAGCTTTGCAAAATAAGTAGCATTTTAAATTAATTTAATACTAACATTTAATTAGGAATCGCAACATGTTGCTGACAAACAAATTTAAACATCCTAATTGGTCCAAACTTTGTATTAATATTGTGGGTTGTCTTTATCCAGCAGTACAACAGAAAGACACGCCACACAACACCTCCACCTCTGCCGTCACATTGGTGACCAGCACGCCCGTATCGGCCTCCATGATGGCAGGACCCACCGTCAGCTCTTCCTCTACATCATCAACATTCACAACTGGAGACTTCCAGATCCCCACCACATCTGCAGATGTAGCAGCTGATATAGCGAAGTACACTAACAAAGTGAGATTGCTGAGACCATGGGGGTTGCAAACTATATGTTGAAAACTAAATGAAAAGTATTTTATTTGCTCCGTTAACCTAATTATCGATGTGTTTGACAAACTGTTTTTGAACTGGTAACAGATCATGGATGCAATTAAAGGGACGATGACTGAGATATATAATGACCTTACCAAAAGCACGTCAGGAAACACAATAGCAGAGGTTTGTATTTGTTTAAATAAATCTGGAGAAGTGCAAAGCTCTGTGGGAATTTGAATGAAATGGCCATTTTTATCCTGTTACAGATTAGACGGTTGCGAATTGAAATCGAAAAACTGCAGTGGCTGCATCAACAAGAATTATCAGAGATGAAGCACAATTTAGGTACGGGATTTTCTTACGATATAGAAGTCAACATTTGAAGTGGATCAGAAAAGTTCATCAGACTTGTTCTAAGACTTTGCTAACAGGTGTAGTTTATTTAATATAAACTGTTAAATTATATAGATTTGTGTGATTTCCACAATGAAAATCATAATGGAATTTACAGCATAATGCTAAATTTTACAATTTACTTTTTAGTATTTACATTTATAAACTATGAATTTATAAATCAAGTGTCTTTGGATTTTAAAGTGCAAGACAAAATGCAGTATAATACAAAGTCTGTATGCCTGTTTGTGAATGAAATGCAGTTTCCTTTACTAAACATACTCAGGCACATATGGAAAGTCTAAATGAAATTTCATAGGGCTCTAACAATTACATTTTGGTTATATTTGCAACAAATCCTGTATATTTTCAGTCAGTTAGACATTTAATTTGACCATTATAATGGAATGCAGCAAAGTTGAGAAGTGGAAAAGTAGAAGTAGAAAAAGTTAAATGAAATTTGGGGAAATATGAAACGGATTCTATAGGGCCCTACTCGTATGGCACCATCAATAATCCATCCTCACTGCATATTTGTGTTTCCACATTTGGTAAATGCGATGTACTCAGAGCTAACCATGGCAGAGATGAGGCAGAGTCTTGAGCAGGAGCGGGAACGAATCGTGACGGAGGTCAAGAAGCAGATGGAGGTGGAGAAACAGCAGGCTGTAGATGAAACTAAAAAGAAGCAATGGTGTGCAAACTGCAGAAAGGAGGCCATTTTCTACTGCTGCTGGAATACCAGCTACTGCGACTATCCCTGCCAACAAGCACACTGGCCTGAGCACATGAAGTCATGCACACAGTCTGGTAAGACATAGTAATAGATTATATATTTTCTATTTGTATCATATGACCCTTCAGAAATTGAATATATAATTCTGATATGCTGATTTAGTGCTCAAGACAATTTCTTATTACCGTTGTTGAAAGCGTTTATGCTGTTTTTTTTTGTTTTTTTTTTGTGTTAGCCATAATATATTTTGGTATATATTATTTATATTTGTCAATATTTGGCAGAGATGCAACTATTTGAAAATCTGGAATCTAAGGGTGCAAAAAAAAATCTACATACTCAGAAAATCTCTTTTAAAGTGGTTCAAATGTAATGCAATGCATATTACTAATCAAAAATGTATAGTAGGAAATTTACAAAATATTTTCATCAATATCATGGAATATGATCTTTATTTATATCCTAATGTATTTTGGCTTTCTTTTTTTTTTTTTTTTTTTTTTTTAAATCTATCATCTTGACCCATACAAATCATTTTTGGCTATTTTTGTGATTAAGGTTTTGTGGTTTAAAGAGTGTATGAAATGACTTGTCTTCCAGCAACATCATCTCAGCAAGAACAAGAGTCAGAAGGCAGCACAGATGTTACTCCCAAAGCCCCCGGACAGTCGAACAACTCTCCTAGAGAGACTGTGTCTGCTACACCTGCAGACAAAGACAGTGAAGTAGATAAAGCCAAGGACAGCGTCACTGTCACCATGTCCTAGCTCACATGCACAAAACGTACACTACATCAGCACTTATGTCTGTATAGCTGTACATAGATGTTGTTCAATTCTTCACTACAAAAATGTTTTAACTAACATTTGTCTTGCCTGATTGTGCTTTTGTGTATTTTTTTGTTTTCTGTGTATGACTGTCTGAATGTTCCAAGTCTAAGACACAAAGACCACCCAAACATTTCCTGCTGTGGGTCTGAGAGGGTCGTCTGCTTCTTTTTTGGGTTCGATTCTAAACAAAAAAAGATTTTATTTTTTAAAATCTTGTTGTACGGGGGTACTACGTTTCTTTTTGATGTTGCCAAAATATATTTATAATATTACGAAAGCCTGCTGGTAATCTTTAAAAGATGAGTCACATCTCTCGTTTTAAAAATGGTTACAGCAAAATGTTTTGTTTTTGTTTTTTTTATATTTATTTCCAGTTGCAAAAGCTAGTACAGAATGTATTTTTTTTTTTTTTTTTTTTTTTTTTTTTTTTTAAGAAGAGTATTGTGTTGTATTCCTATCTTATTCATGCTATTTCATCAAAAGAACATTTGATTATATAAAACTTAAAAGACTACATTATATCCTGATAAGATGCAATTTCGCAAAATATGACTACTTTATCACCATCTGGTTCGATTATGTCTCTCCATAGAAAAGAGATGGTGAAAACATGTTGTAAAGCTGTATTATCACTAGATTAGAGAATTATTCATCTTAGGTTCTGTTTATTTGATTTTCTGCATCATAAAAGCCTTTATTTTCTGTTTCTCCTGTTTTTCACTTGTGTGATCTATTGAGGTTTGTGACATCATGGTTCTCATTTTTAAGTTGACCTTAAAGTTGACGGTTAGCGTTAGTAGATTTTGTCACGTTATATTGTTGGTGTCAAAGAACTGTTAAAATAATTACTTTAAGATGAGTAATTTATGTTTACTTTTTTTAAGTACTCATTCATTTTATTTGAACGTTGGCCATTTTTATTACATTATAATATCAACAGGACTGTAACTTGACACCAGTACAGGTGATTAAGGAAGTACTTGTTTAAGTGTTTTTGTTTAATGCTATATTTTATATATATATATATATATATATATATATATATATATATATAATTTTATATATATATCATGCATATATCATATGATGCTATATTCTCAATGTCTGAAGAACGGATTCTTAAGAACCCATAAGATACTGTATCTATGAACCACAAACGGAAACATTCCTTATGTTATGCTGTTAATAGTGCATACATATGTTATTTCAAACCATATACAGATAAGGAGAGCAGTTGGGAGCGGCTGTCAGTCTAAAGAGAAACAAATCGATGTTTACATATTGTATATAAATAAAGATCTGGTGGTCTAAATTGTAATTTAATAGTTTTTTGTATGGTGCAAGTGAATTAAAGAAAACACCTGATAAAAGTGTTTCACGTTGGAGTCATTATTTGATTGATTATTAAAAATAAAACTACTTTATTTGGACTTTCTAATGTGTTTTAATATGACGGTATTCACTGAAATCTTTAACGTTTTATTTGCTACATGCTTTTCTGGGTTGTGTTAAAGTACGTCTAAAAAGAAGTGATTTGTTTTTGCCACAGTGATTGCGGTGACTTACATTCTCTATTTGCTGCCAAATCCTGTACTGATGGCTATATCTGAAGAAAGGCAACGCCAGCCAAAATCCAATGTTTGTTTAACATCGTCTCTAATAATATGTGCTCATTTGCTTTGTGTATGTAAAAAATTACATCCTGGTGTGTAAAAATGAAATAGAATGCAGAATTATTTTAACGCTACTATAATACCGAGGTCCAGTAGCTTCATAGACAGGTCTCATCCTAAGCTAAGGCCGTAGTTCAATTAGGATACTTAAGTACTTTTTATAAACATGCCTTTGAGAAAAAACATAACTGGTGTGTCTAGTCTAAGAAAAAAAAGGCTAATTAGTTAGTGCAAGTTCCTTTCAGTGGAAATAGATTTACATTTTAGTCTATGACTAGGCTTAAGCCTTGTATGTGAAACTAGGGGCTACTGCAATATAAGTAGGTAATGTGCAAAACTAAATAATGAAAAAATATTATAATCAGTTTATCAAATGCAAACGATATGACCCCAATTATTAAAGAATTGTATCAGAATAATATAATTAAATCGGCTTTTACCAAGCAGGAGGTGCACGGATGTTTATCTGCAAACTAGAGGGCGCCCTTCTGAATGTCAGATGTTCTCTGATGGTGCAGTTCCACCCCCACGACACGGCGGCGCTGTTCTACACCTTCAGCTTCGAATGTGCTTCGCCTCATGCTAGCTATGCGCTACAAGCAAAGCAAATACTGCGTTCGCCACCATCATCAACAAGAAGAGAAAATGGAGGTCATACCGTTGCACTGACCGTAGGCCGAACGATCCTAATGCTAACGAGTGAGTATGCATTTCCAGCTGTGTTGACCACTGTTGCACGCTTTTTCGCAGTTCGTCTGTGCTGAATGAATACAGAGATGCAGGGACAGTTTGTCAGTTTTACAGCAGAGAGCCTCGCGCTCTAGTAATGGCGCCACGAGACTCCATATTTATGATATGATAAGCAGAGATTATTCCAGATTGAGTCCAACAACCCGGGACAGAGTAATGTTAGTAAACAGCACAGGTTTTGTCTCTAAATTAAATAAAGCCTATATCTCTGTTTTGGTATGTTAAATGAGTTTAAGCATGCTATTTTTTTGTCTCCTATGTGTATGCAAGTCACGTTACAGTTTGTAAGTTTTTCCCTAAACTATCCACCGATTGTTTTGTATGCTTTTTGCACTCCATTATTATCAAGTGCGATTTTTTTTTTAGATGCAACTACGCTTTGACGTTTTGATTTGTAATGTGTCGACAAAGTGGGTGTGTGCTCTGGACCCCTGGTTTTGCACTAAACATGTATTGTTTTGCCGCTTTGAATCTAATTTATGCTAAGTGTCTCTTTAAGTATATTTACGTATTAGCTTCATAGCATTAAGGGGGTGCTATAAAGCTAATACGTTTCAATCGCTATAAAGCTAATATGTTTCAGTTCTTCATCCGTGCAGGAAACCGCACTGATTTTAAGTATTAAAAATGTCTCTATTGTACTTTCACGAATATGAACTCTCTCTAAAATAGTTTGCCATTTTAAATAATACATTTTATTACGCGTACACGGTAGCCGCTTCTCACGTGGCAGCTCTCCGTGACCGAGACCCACTAGTGCTCTTACTACATGAGACTCACAAACGATTCCCTTTTTGAATCGATTCAAAACCGGTCTGTGTGATTAATTTGCTGCACCGGGGCATATTAAATCGTATAAACATACAAAAACACGCTTATCAGAAACGTAATAGCCAGCCGCCGATAGACGTACCGACCACGTGATGGCGTCACTACCGGATGACGCAGGCGACTGTATCGGGTGTAATTGATTCTTTGGCTGTTCGAAAGAACCGATTCACATAAATGAGTTCGATTTAGCACCAGTAGTTGAACATACTCGGAGCCGATATAAAAATGCGTCCCGTTATGTTTATGCGTCATGTACACGGCGAGACCGTACGGGCGAGTTAAGGAACAAAATAGCCGGAATGAAAGGATCTCTTGTGTAAGCGAGACTTCGCACGAGCGGGACAGCGAAATGGAGGTCGCACGCTAGCGATTAGCTAAAGCTAACTGGCAAGTAACGACTAAACATTTAGTCCTGGAAGCTGTTTTTTTCCCTTCTCATTTTGCACCATCTTTGCATTACGCGAATGTACGTTTTATAGCAGTATATAGTTCTTCGTGTCGTTTTGTTGGGGTGTATGTGTGTTACTATGACACTCGATGCCGTGGGCGGCCATGTCACAACACAACGATGTTTTATTTATTCCAAAATGTATCGTGCACGAACGTTTTATTTGCAAATGCATTAGAAATCGATTTGAGAGTGTATTATCTTTCCTTACGTTACAGTAGGCAAGGGTGAATTTATGAATATCAGACAGGTTTAATAACTGGGCCCTGGCCGTCGAGCACGTTTTATAATGTAACACAATTTAAACTTGCCTTTAATATTATTTTTTTATTCACCTTCTTAGTTTTCCTCTACAGTTGTGTAGTAAATGAAGTTGTACGAAATGTTCAATGATTTTACATTAGTTGTTAGTAAACGGGATTATAGCAGTTACAACGTGAACTGTCATCTGCCTTTTTGTATATATGACTAAAAGATTAAAAGTGCATTTAATTTTGCTATTCTTTTGCAAAGTGTAGGAAGGACTGGCTTTTGACTTGAAGTTGGTTGGGTCTAGTGCAGTGATTGAACATTATTTTAGTGGTTGTTATACTATCAAGGAAGAGCCAAATCCAAGTATTTATTCCTGTAATTGTGCTCATATTATTCAGGTAAACTGGTTATTTCTTTTAAAATGTATGAATGTTTTTTCAGAAAGCTGTATGTGAAGTAAAGAAATATATATCCTGATGTTAATTTATGCCCTTTCCTAGCCTCATAGAGCTTATATCTTAATTTTTGTGTGTTGTTTTTAGATCAATATCTTAAATAGAAGAGCTCCAGTCATCGTCTCCATAGCACACAGGTACATCATTTCGTTACTGTTTTTGTGAGACTGAATGGTTTGACAACTGAAGTCACACTCTTAATGTTTAATGTTGTGATTCTTAGCAGTGTTTTTGTCCTGGTAACTTGACACTTACAAATGTAACTTATGACACATAAATGCATGTTAGTGCCTGCTGGTGTTGTCTTACAGCAGGTATGGTTTTCTCTAGATTGCATTGTGCAAGATTTGTATAACCATTTTAATGTTTATTAATACAGCCCTTTTCATTTAAATGGCTTTCATTGTGATGAGCAGCATTATGAATTCTTTTAGCTTTGAGATATTATTCTTCTTATTATTGTTATTATATAAAAGGCCACCAAAGATGACATGTGACTTAATATAAAACAAATTCCTAGTGTCTGTAAATGTAAAATGCATTGAAATGGTGAAAATAGCTAAAATGTATTGAATCCAGAAATGCATTTTTATTTGTATACAGTAGTATTGCTTAGTTTTTAACAGTTATATGATACTACAAATACACACCTAAGTTGAATGTTTTAATTGTGAAAGTATTTAAGTAGCAGACAAACTTGAATTATGCATTTTTATGTAAAATGCTTGAAGACAATATTATAATTTTTGTCCTTATCCGCGGAAAGTTTTAGTGAGAAGTATATTACATTTAAAATGGCCAATCACACAGACTTAGTATTATGAATGTTTCCCAATAATCCTGTTTGTTTTGGGAATAAAAATAATAATATATATATTAAAAATAATACTTCTTTTTTTTTTATTCACTATTTTATTATACATTTTCAATTTAATTTATAGCAGTGATGGCAAAACACACCTTGTTTAATCAAAAATTGTATCTATTTAAATGTTTATTTTTTTTGTACTGAAACCCAACTTTTTGGTGGTTGGGTTTTTTGTTTTTTTTTTTCAATGTGCTTGTGCTTATTTTATAGAACATTTGCACATTCACATAAAACAATGTCTTGTTTATGGTCTACTGATGTGAGTGGAATTCGTGGAGCTGCGTTCTATAAATTATACAGATTGAATTTAACAACAAATATGAAATGGTTAGTCTATTTGTTGGAAATAGCAAGTCCCAAAATATGTGGTGTTAAGTAATTTAGGCTAGTTTCGAGGAGTCCAGTGTGTATATTGAGCAGTGTGTGGCCATGTAATAGTTCAGTTGTATTCTAAACAGTTTAGATAATCTTTCACACATCCTCAAATTATGCAGTGTATTTTGATTTGACTTGTCACTCTGGATGCAGTAGATCAGGGATAGAGCATCCTTTTGATATGCCCTGTAAACACAGTTTACTAAATGCATGACAGACCCATAAGAAAAAAGACACACTGGCACTTTCTGCTGGAAAGCCACATGACTTCAGCTGAGAACAGTTGTAGTAACATTTGGGAGTTGTGCTCTCCATTTAAATTTGTCTTCTTTCTTAATTATAGATATTCTGTTTGAAAAATAGTGTCTCTCTGCTATGGAGGAGAGTGTGAGCCCTGAGCTGGCTCAAGCCCCTGAGCCTGAGCCCAGCCAGGATCCTGTGGATACCAGCTCACAAGGTACCCACGGCCCACTCCACCACACGCACTCCTATACAAGAGAGCCGTGGGATTTACTCCAATCAGGGTTTCAGACTGAGAAATTACTGAAACAGGATATATAATCACTTAATCTATTCTGGGCATGCACTGGAAAATATTAAATGTCTTAAGTGTTTTTATTTTTCAGAATGTGGTGTTGCAATATGAATTAAAATTCATTCATGTTTTCATTGATTTATCAGCTTGAAAGCATGTATCAAAGTTTTAATTGTCGCCCAAATCACATAGCTGCGGCATGCTGATGATTAAACGTTTAATGTTGAATTGAACTATAATTTTGATACTTCTCACACACAGAACCAACATCAGTCTCCGAAGAAGTCAAAGATCAAAAAGACCAAGGTGATGTTAGTGAAGACAAAGTAGAGGACCCTGACAAATCCGCAAAGCCCTCGCGTGAGTTTAAGAAGACTTGGGGCTTTCGTCGCACCACCATTGCTAAAAGGGAAACCCCTGGAGAAATGGCAGCGGAGACCCCAGAGGGCAAGGGTGCCCCAGTGCGTCGCAGCGGGCGGCAGGCCAAACGCACAGACAAACTGGAAGAGTTTCTGGTCACTGTGAAGCGAGGAAGAGGAACGGGCAGGAGAAGTTGTCCTTCACGACTTGAGGGCGGGGATCCACCATCCCAGACACCAACCGATGCTGAAACCGCCTCAGAAGCCAGCTTTGATGGAAACGCAGATGCTAAAACAGAGGAACAGAAAGTGGCCTCGCCAGAGAAAAAGAAAAGGGGTCGGGGAAGATCAAGGAGGGCAGTGAAGCCTAAAGCTGGCTCGGTGAGCGATGACGGCAGCTCCGAAAATGAAGAAAAGGCCGTCAGTGAGGTAACTACAGAGACGCAAGAAAATATCGAGACTGCGGGTAGTGCTGGAGATGCAAAGCACGTGGATGCAAAAGAAGAACAAGCGAAGGATGTGGTGATGAAAGACGAGGAAGGTGAGGAGGAGTGTGATAAGAACAAAGAGAGGACCTCAAACGAGTCCATAAATAGACGTCCTACTAGAGCAGTCTGTAAAGACTCCAAAAGAGACACTAAACCCAAAGCAGGAGCGAAGCTCCGCAACGACAAGAAAGAAGAGGATGATGAGGAGGATGATGATGACGACGATGAAGAGTCTTCGTCCAGTGAGTCTGACAGTGACGGTTATGACCCTAACGCACTTTACTGCATCTGCAGGCAGAAACACAACAAAAGGTACGTGTCTTTTGGAGGTGCACAAGATTTTGGTAGCTGTATTTGATCAGTACTGAGAGAATTAAATTATGCATGTACGTTCGGCATAAAGAATGCATATGATGCAAAGTTTAAATATAAGATTTAATATAAATTGAAATAATAATTATGAAACATTACACATACATAAATTGAGTTACACATTATAAAACACTATGAAATACTATTCACTGCACAATAATAGTGGTATAAATATGTATGTTTTATGTAATACATGTATCATTATTACTGTATTTAGTTCTTACACAAGTAATTATACAGACAGTTAAAATGTTAGTCAGATCAGATGTTTAATTTCAGTAAAGTATGTTTTTAAAATGAAGAGCAAAAACACTAAGGAGCTAAACTGAAGTGTTCTTATACTCTGTAATTATGTGCATCTCCTGGAGTATTTGTAAACCAAATCACGAGACTTGAGTTTTATTGACTTAAGGTCTAGAGAAGTCTAAATATATTTTGTGCTAGAACAGTGTTTGTTTGTTTTTCTGCCATGACAGCTGATGAGTAAAAAAAATACGATTGCACACCATTAAGCCCTAAAATATAGCAAAAAAAGGGGGGAATAAAGGTTTCTCTGTTTTTTTGGTAAATAAATACTGCATTGTCAGAGTAGGTATTGTAGTTTAATATATGATCAGACACTTACACTTAACATTTAATGAAACTCATGCTGAAACGGGAGTTCTCGTCGAATGTTGGAGGTATGTGTTTTGTCTGTCATTAGAATGGCCGCATCTGCTGCAGTAAGTGCAAAGGATTAAGTTTTCATCAATTTACAGGTTATAATGTGTATTGTAGCAATTAATACATTTTGCCAAAATCTCATTGTATAAAAGATGAGCCGCTATGCACAGGGTATTTAAAACATTAAAAAAATATAAATTTCCCTGGATCACAAAACCAGTGCATCTAAACATTTTTTTTATTAGTATGTGCATTGGAGTAAGTAAATTATCTCAATATTTAACATTATTTTCCTGCACCCTCATATTCCATATATTCAAATATCATCCTATCCTAATAAACCATGCATCAGTGGAAAGCGTATTTATTCAGCTTTCAAATGATGTATAAATACAGATTTAGTCTAATATAAATACGGTTTTGTGTTCTTGGGTCACATATTGGCTACAACTAGATAGTGGTGTATTTTGAATAAAGAGAGCTGTTCTTATTCAAACAGCAGTTATTTACTGTTTAATGTTATGTTCTGACCAAGCTCTTGAGTGCTTTTGACTGCTTTTTTTTATTATTTGTTAAATATTTGTAGCCTTATAGGATTACCAGTACCACTGATTTAAATCAAATAAATTAAATAATATCAAATAATGATAGGAAGTTGTGATAATGTTTCACAGCATACCTGACAAGCTAGTCTTGGAGACTGGTTTGCAAGAAATTGGAAACTAGAAATTGCATGCTAACTACATTATAAAGCCATATATGGTATGAGCTTGATGCATGAAAATCACACTTTAAATGGTCAGAATACAGTATGCATATGACAGTGTTTTTGTAAGTGTGTAAATTTGATCCAGAGGGATACAGTTTTTTTTTGTTGTTTTTTAAGTTGTATCATGTTGCTGTATGATTATTTTAAGGTATGTGCCGTTATTTGTATTTGGGCTCAGTTTTATCTGAATAATTTAATCTGCAGTAAGTTTAAGTACCATTTTCTAAAAAATCTGAATTGTGAATGTCAACAGCAACAACAATTTATTTGAATTGATTTAGATTTTCTTGTGCATACGATTTTTCACAATGAAGATATAGCTCAATGTGTGAGTGAAACAAATACACAAACATTTCCAATGATCTATTTTTTCATTGCATCGTTTTAAATGATTTCTATTATGACTGTATTTCATAATCTATCAGCATTGAGCATTCCGATTCTAAAATCAAGGGTTTTTATAAATTAGCTAGAAAGTATTTTGACAAATTGATTTTGAATTGATTTTCAATTGAAATTGAGTTGATTACACAGTTCCCTGTTGGTGCATTCCTAATTTTTGTCATAATTATGTTGCACTGTCCTCATGAGGCATGAATGTTTATGTCTGTAGCTGAAATTGTCCGTTTTGTTTTTTTTTTTGCTTTTTATTTTTCAGCAGACGTTCTGTCATCTCTCTTTTGGGTTTAATGATTATTGAGGGTGTTTGGTTATTATTTAAATCCTTGTGCATAGGTTTATGATCTGCTGCGATCGCTGTGAGGAGTGGTTTCATGGCGACTGCGTTGGCATCTCTGAGGCACGTGGCCGATTGATGGAGAGAAATGGAGAGGACTATGTCTGTCCAAACTGCTACACACAGAAGGGACAGTTTTCCAAGGCTGGTTCTTCCACAGCAGCTGCAGAGAATGGCAAACGGCCAGTAGCTGGCCTTCGTAAAAGTGAGACCGGTCTTGCTACACCACCTAACACTGCTGCAGCCCCCGCAGATGAGAAAGCTTCTGATGACCTGGGTATCAAGGGCAGGATCGAGAAGGCTACCAATCCTAGTGGGAAAAAGAAAATAAAGATTTTCCAGCCGGTATGTCTCAGTATGAAACACAAGTTTGAATGCTGCACTCTTATTTACGTGTATTCGTGGGTTTGAAGGAACCATCCTGTTGGTTTTGGAAGTTCTGTGCCTCTATGCATGAAATTTCTTTCAGGAATTTACTGTCAGTTGCATTGCCTGAAAGTTTAGTTGTGATGCTGCCTAAATTGCAACTTACTGATAGTTATCCATGAATGGTTTTATATAATTTTTATTTGACGTTTGATAGTCATTAATGGTCAGCTAGTCATATTTTTATTTGTGCAGTGTTACAATTATACAGAAAAATTATGATTTTCTGTTTGGACTGCTAAAAGCTGGATTTATGTTATCAGAACATCAGAAGTAAATGTCAAAGTTTTGGGTGGTAGCAACATCTAAGAACCATGCTTTTTAGTCCCATTACAAAGCATGTAAAAATTTGAGGTTTATTGGGTTTCATGTCTTTATTGGAACTTTTTCTGCTGAAAAAACAGGTTTGTTGCAAAATAATCCTCTAAAGGCATGTAATTGGGATGTTAATGTTATCATACATTTTTGTAATAAGAAAAAAAAAAACATGGCAAATGCTTCATTAGCAATAAAATAAAAGGTGGCTATATATGATTTCCTCTTAAAATATCTAGTGTTATATAAATATGCTAAGACTTAATGATAAGAATATTATTCAATTTGGTGTCAGAATATTAGTTATTATTGGGCGTATCTCTATTCAGTGTCATTTGTTGTTTTTTTTTGGTGGGGGGGTTAGCAGGTGACTACCTCATGATGTCAGAATCTGACAGTTTGGTTTGAATTTAATAAACATTTGCAACTTGGTGGTGGTGACGACATCCATATTTAAAATAAAAAAAATAAAATCATAGTGCAAAAATGCTGCTGTATATATATTAAGAGAACCATATACAGTACATAAGGTGTTGCTGTAATGTTGAGGCCACAGAGGTTTGACATCCCTGAGTTTCAGCAGGTGTCTGCGGTTGAGGGATCTTCACTTCCAAAGTGCATCGGCCCTGGCTGTGAGAGAGATGCGCTCCCTGACTCCGTCTACTGTGGGAATGACTGCATACTCAAACATGCTGCTGCCGCCATGAAGACCATCACCACAGATGGAAAAGACTCCAAACAGAAAGAGAAGGGCAGGCCCAAAGCACAGAGAAAGCCTACAAATAAAATGCCAAACAAGGTATCCTTATATTTATATAAAAATGTTGAATTCAATTTTTGTGTGTGTGTTCTTAAATTGGTGTTTAGCTATAATAGCAAATGTTGAGTAGTTGCTAATTCAGGTGCTCTGTAAATCTGGAAAACAGGTATTGTATCAGCTCTTTCTCTGTAATGCTAGGACATTTAGATAAAATGTGCTAACAGTGTTTTCTATTCCTTACTTTAGAGGAGGCCTGGCACGGAAAGGAGGTCATCTAACCAAGGGGATGAGGAGGAGTCAGAATCTGGGACTGAGGAAGATGATGACGATGATGAAGACAAGCATGCCGAGGAGCACCCACCGCCACCAGCCATGTCATCCTGGTCCAGTGACCATAATTACATTGCAGTAACGCCTGAAAAGACTTCACCCATATCAGCATCTGTTGTAAACAAAACGTGTATGTATCTCTCTGAGGGTTTTCCACATTTTATTGCTCTGTCTCTACTAATGATGAACTGTCAAGAAGAGCCGATTGAAATTGTTGCAGTCTAGAACATTCACAGATTTAAAAAAGCAGCTCTTTTGTGGTGAAAATTGGATTCAGATTTTTTAAATTATGTGCCTTTTTAAAGGGATATTAGTGCTGGAAAATGTTAGCACAGCTATAATTATGAATTTTCTAAGTTGGGCGCCCTGTGCTGCATTTTAAAATATTTTGTCAGTGTTTTTATGCAACACTGAAAGGTGAATAATATTTGGAAAGTATCTGTATCAGGCTATTCAGCTCCAGAACAGGTAAGTTTAAAAAACAAATAGCAAAGGGGGTAAGTATTTAATATCTAAACAGCATAAAGACTGTGTTTTACAGTCTATAACTATTTAATTTAAGCAAATTTAGTTTTGCACCATGTGAGTGATTATACGAATTACATCCTATGGATCTGAGCCTAAACTGTAGTGCCTTGCCATGATATGCTTTTGTAAAGCTTTCTGACCAGCAAAGTATGTATGCGTGTGATTTTTGAGTCTCTCAATGTATGGAATGCCATTGCCACTTATCTCCAATCCCTGCCATCATCGGGGCAAAAACTTCATCCCGAAAAGATGTACTGACCGCACACCTGAACAGGTAGGTTTGGTGTCTTTTTCTCCTGCCCTCCTTCCCCAACTAAGAATAGTACATCTTTGGTCATGTGGACGTTTGACTGTTGCCGTTACATATTAATGAAAACATGTAACTTGACCTACTTAACTAACAGCTTTAAATTTGATAGTCTTTTGACTTGCATGCACTGCATTTATAAGTCCTCACTGGACAAAGTGGCATTCAAAATAAAGTGAAATTGAGGATAATACTCTTCTGGCCCTGTGCTTCAATTGTGAGAGAGGTGTTTATTAGATGACAACATGGGATGGCACGGCCTCTGCCTGTTTTTGGTTTTTGTCAGCCATCTGCTAAATGTCTCGGCATGATTTGCGAAAAGAAGCCTACAGTCGTTGGAGCCGGCCTGAGAGAAGAACTGTGGCATGTCAGAGAGTCCAAGAGCCCAGAGAGTGAGCAGAAGTAATGAGGGATCGTATGAAGAACAGCTGAGGACACCATATCACCCCACAGCAGACAACAACAGAATTCACATGCCTCATAACTGCAGCACACAGGGAAATGTTAAGCTGCTTTTATGCATATACACTGAATGTAGACCAAAGCTAATATACTTAATTTAATATTTACATATGAACAAATTACATATTGAGAGCGTAGTGTACCTGTTGAAAGCTGGGTGCAGAGATTTTAGAGCACAAGTTTTCTGCCTTAGTAGGAATGGTTGACTGTTGTAGAGGGAAAGTTTTCAGTTAATTCTATGCAAAAACAAAAGAAAAATGATACCTTAAGCTTAATGTGGGGCATTTGTTTGATACTAGTAAATTATGAAATATAAATTCTAAATGATGCCATTCATTATTGTCTTGGTCTTAGCAGCATTTTTCATGGTTTTTAGTCTTTTAAATGTGGCACTAGTGTATATAAGGCTGCCTAGGGTTGTTTGTGTTGTGCTGATCAAGATATGAGAAATTTGTCTGATATGGATAACACATGAATTAGATTAAGTTGATGCTCTGTGGTATACTATACCTGCTCTTGAAATAGAAAATATTGTTGCCTTTTCACAATTATATCTGAATTCTTCATATTAAATATTTAAATGTTTATTCCCACTCCTTGTAGCTGGTATGAAAATCATTTAGGAAGTCCTTGTGTAATATTTCCATGAATTATTACATGAGGATATTTCTGCTTTATGTACTTTAATATTCTCTGTTCTGTAATCTACTCCTGGCATTTAGAGGTGTAGAGGTGTATATCCTGACAAAATAATTAAAATAGCAGAAGTGAAATTTGGCTCCAAGATCAACAATCACTTAATAACTTACATGTTTTGCTTTTCCACTATGAATTCTTCAAATTCTGCTTATATTAATAATAATAAATTGTTTAATTATTTTTACTAATAGCTGTTCTGTGCTCCAGTTAGTTGATTCAGTATTTATACCATTTATATAATCACTTCTCACTCAGTGATTGACTAATAAATTGCAAAATTTATATATGTATGCATACACCCACACTTATTGAATGAGTTCAATAAAGACTTGAAAATAATTTTTTTCAAATAAAGCTTACAAGTTAAACACTTTCTTGGTTTGAAGCCGTTTTTTTAAACCGGTATTTGTGGTCATTATGTGAAGTTCAGAGCTATTACAGTGTCATGGCAAGGCACTACAGTTGAGCATACTATATTTTTTTTGTGTGGAAGGATCAAAACAAAGCTGTGTTAACTTAATAGATTTGTAATAATATTTTTATTCTTTAGGTTTGCCATTTCATTTGTGTTCGTAAGTCAATTTATTCCATCTGTTTTTCAGCAGCTGCTCAAAAAGATAAAGAAAAGGAGGACAATGAAGTCAAGCCAGAGAAGGAAACCGCATCTGTTGACAAGAAACCGCCTGCTTCAAACATTCCCCCCAAAGGTGGGAAGAAGTCTCCTGGCTCCAAGGGGACAAAGGCAGCTGCTGCCAGCACCTCGCTGCTTCCCAAAGGCAAATCAAGTGCAACTCCTTTGAGCAGCGGAAGAGAGTTAAGAAAACAGCCTATACCCATACAAACCAAACCAAAAAAACCAGGACCTCCCATACCACCAATTCCAGTTTTACCACCTTCGGGCCCCCCGGGATCTCGCCACCATGCATCTGGAGCTCTCCGTGTGGCCAAGAGCACCTTTACAATTCCAAAAAAGCAGCCACAGACGGTGCAAAAGGACTCTGCAGAGCCTGGTCCCTCTCCAAACTCTAGAACCCCACCACCACCAGTGTCATCCACCCAACACTCGGCACCTAAACCAACCCCACCCGCTGCATCTGCTGCTCCTCCACAGCCACCACCCAACAATCAGATGAGATCCAACATCAGACGATCACTGACTGATATCCTATATAAAAGGTTAGAGATGTTTCAGAGGAGTAACATTTGCTTTGGTCTGCCAATTGTTTTATGTTTTACATTTGTTGTTCTGCCTTGTGCAATAAATATGAAATTATTTTTATTGCAAAAATATTATTTTAAATTTGTCTTTGTGCCACAGGGTCAGTGACAGTGATGATCTTTCCATGTCTGAAAGCGAAGTGGGAAAGTTGGCGGTCAGCATTGAGAAGGAAATGTTTAACCTTTATATGAACACTGATAACAAATACAAGAACAAATACAGGTCCCTCATGTTCAATCTAAAGGACCCCAAAAACAAGGTTAGTCAGTTTTTTTTGTATGTTTATGTTTCTGCTGAAATCTGTACAGACCTTTTAGTAGTTTTGGAGAGAGTTTTATTGTTTTACTTATCTGTTTGGCAGGGCCTTTTCTATCGTGTGGTTGGTGGCGAGATCAGTCCTTTCAGGCTGGTGAGACTAAGTCCAGAAGAACTTCTTTCCAAGGAGATGTCCGACTGGAGAAAACCAGAGGTCTCTGAGGTAAAAACAAGTTGGTATATATAAATAATCTTATATACTATATAACTGCACTGTTTGCTTAAATTGTGTATTTTTTCCTGAAGAGTCTGGATGTGGGTGGGAGATCACAGTCAGGACAGTCCAAAAGTGGATCCAGACAGGACTGTGTTCCCCCAGATGTGGACATGGAGGAGGCTCCTCCTCCTATGTCTGATGGAGATGTATGTATGCCTGCCACTTCCCAATCTTCCCTCTTGGCTTCTGCTGCTGTAAGTGCTGGCTTTCTTGCTTTCTGCATCTGGCTACTCTTGCACACACCTTCATCTCTGTACTGCTCTCATATCAGTTTCTAAAGCAACTTTGCTGAAGGAACTTTGTTTTTGTTTGTTTTTGGGTTTTTTACCCATTAACCTAACTTCTGAATTCCCCCTCAACACCTTTTTTTTATATGGGTGCATTTTAATTTGTATGACTAAAGGATTGAGAATAGCATTCTAAAGTTATTTAAAAGATTGGTCATTGATCCTTTCCCTTCCTTGTCCCTTCCTTTTGAGCAGGACTCCCAGGAGGACACACGGCCCACTTCTGTACCACAAGCCCCAGTCTCTACTGGGAAAGGCAGTTCAATGCCAGATATCTTCAGTAGTATGCTAAAAGACACTACAGCAGAGCACAGGGCTCATCTTTTTGACCTGAACTGCAAGATCTGTACAGGTGGGACCATATTTGCACAATAAAAAAACACATACATAAGACCTACTGAAAAGTGGCTCTTACATGTGGTGCCATTTTTAATAGCAAACATTTAAATAACATGTTGCTTATTTTTTTTTTTAGGCCAAAAGTTGGCAGATGATGAGCCACCATCCAAAAAACCCAAAATGTCTGTGCCTAAGAAACCAGAGCAATCTTTTAAGCCTAAATCTGAGTCCAGACCATCCAGATCCTCTGCTGATCTCCCTCAGGTTTCATCTCATTCTGGTCTTGAGATGCCTATGCCTGATTCTACATCTGTGGTGGAAGATCCAAGCGGTGTATTTCCTGTGGTTCAGGCCCCAGTCCCTGCTGTTGTACCTGCAGTCTCTTCCGTTACAATAACTCGAAGGGATCCTCGTACTGCTGGTCACCGCTCTTCTGTGCCTCAGATCGCTCCTGATGCTGTTCCTGTTGTGCCAGCAAATATTCCTATCTCTGTTGAACCTGTGGTTGTAGAAGCAAAGGGACCTTTGCCTATGCCCCCTCCTGCCCCAACATCTATACCCAGACCTGTGATGCCGAAACCAGCCTCTTATGGGTCCGGTTCTACCAGGTGCAGGAATATATATTCAATATATAAAAATCTATATTTTTAAAATGTAAAATGTCTTTCATTCTACTTTGTTGTCAGGTATATATGTAGTAATATTTGTAATTGCATTGTTTTTTTATAATCAGTGCATCAGAACCCCCTCCTGAGGGCGAAACCGCTTTGTTCTTGTCTGGACAAGAGATGATGTGGAAAGGATTCATAAACATGCACTCTGTTGCAAAGTTTGTCACAAAAGCTTACTTGGTGTCAGGATCATTTGAGCATATTAAGGAGGTTTGTTTTACAAGGTTTTACTTAATTCTTAATATTCTGTTATAGGTTTCATGTTACTGTTTGATTTTAGCAACCGTTATATTTATTTATTTGCATTTATTACAGGACTTGCCTGACACTATTCATATTGGTGGTAGAATATCACCACACACTGTATGGGATTATGTGGGAAAGTTGAAGACTTCACTTTCAAAAGTATGGAAAGAAAAAACATTTCATATCCTCTAGAATTAAATTGAAAACACAGTTAATTTAAACACTACCTCATTCATCTGAGAGTTGTTTTCTCATGCTGTGCTTTTTTTTTTCAGGAACTCAGCCTCATTCGTTTTCATCCAGCAACTGAAGAGGAGGAGGTGGCGTATGTGTCTCTGTTTTCTTATTTCAGTAGCCGTAAGCGTTTTGGAGTTGTGGCAAACAGCAACAAGCGCATTAAAGACCTTTACCTCATCCCTCTGAGCTCGAAAGACCCACTTCCTGCAAAACTTCTGCCATTTGATGGACCAGGTAAGCATGTACAAGGATAAAATATCTTTTAAGAATCATCTTAGTCTATTCCATAAACTTTTAATGGAAAGCAGTTTTTGATGTTAACGTCAGGTAAGTATGACTGAATGTCATGTTTGTATTTAACTCTTTATTCTATGAATTGGAAGCTTGTTCCACAACTTACAAGGAGAAAAACAAACCATGTCCATATCAAATGTACTGCAATACATTACGAGTTTGTTCAAGACAAAGTTGTTTGTGTGCTTATTCCTTTGTCTTATTTTTGTTGTCATGTATTTTAAGACTTTCTAATAAAACGCATCATGAATCCAAGTTTGATGTCCTAGATATTTGTGTCCTAGACTTATTTCTTTAAGATTCATATTTCATTGTAAGAACAGATGATTAAAATGGGAGTTTCTCAAAGTGTACCTAAAAATGTATATGCTGTCTGCTGTCGGACAAGCAGTAATACCATGGCAACTGTGGTAAGTTTTATATATTGGACATCATCTTGTCCTTTAAAAACAAAGAGGAATCTTCCAGTATGACCAAGGAGCAACTGACTTACTGATCTTTACCAGCAATGTTTCTGATGTAGAGAAAAATTGTTGCAAAAAAGATTAAAATCATATAAATTATAAAACAATATCATTAGCATACGTCTGCTAGATGGACATTAGTAGTTATCATTAATTAAATATAGCTATAAATTTTGCAATTAAAAGATTTTTGCTGTATAATGAAACATTTATTCCTTTTTTGTGGTAAACTAGTTTGTGTTTGTGATTAAGTGATTAAGTTTACTAATAATGGGTAATTTGGTTGGAATATAAATAAATTTTTTTGTAACAATTTGTTGTAATTTGTATTAAGTGGAACAAGCTTTTCTAATTGTGTATTTCTTGCCTATTAACGTCTGCCTAAAATTTGATATTGTATGTAGGCGTTATCTTGGATAAATCTGTGGATCATAATAATGGATCTATAGAGGACATGTTTGTGAAATAATGTTTCATATTTATTTTGCAGGGCTAGAACCAGCTCGTCCCAATCTCCTTCTTGGGTTGTTAATTTGCCAGAAGGACAAGAAGCGTCCTGGAGCCCCTCTAGAAAATGAGGAAAAACGATCCAAAACTCTAAGAGATGATGAGACGGGGCTTCCAAAACCATCCACTACTAGTAAATCTGAAATAAAACAGGACAAAGTTCTTCGATCCAGTTTGGATGCCATAAGCACAACTCCCCCAGGCACTCCTCCACCCCTCACTGCCTCAGAGTCTTCAAGTACTGTCTCATCTGTGTTTTCGCTACTGTCCTCTGTGAAAGCACCTGGTGTCAACACTAGCACTGGCAGTAATTCTCCATCCTCCAGTGTCTCAGCAGCATCTACAGCTTCTTCCACACCACTTCAGACTATCCTGAAAACACTTTTTGGTAAAAAGAAGCAAGATTCTGATGTCTCGTTATCACCTTCAGATCAAAGTACTGTCGATGTCTCTGTGCCTTCTGTATCCCTGCTAGATCCAATTGTTCAGCAGTTTGCAATAACCAAGAGTAAAGAGGTAGAAGTACAGGACGATAGACCATATGATCCTGAGGAAGAATATGACCCAGCTGTTGGCTATAGTACAGAAAATACCCATGATACAACAAAAGTAACTGCTGCAGTAAAGCAAGCAGAGGTCAACTCTGTGGTGGATGATGTAGCTTATGACCCTGAGGATGACTCTCTTTTTGATGATGTTGATCCAAGTGCGAAGAAATTAACTGAGCATCAAAAAGTGCTTGAAGAAAAACAGACTGAGGAACAGAAGCATGAGGACCCAGTTCTTCAGCAAATACCAGAGACTTTGATTTCTCAGCCTGTTACATCTCTGTTGGCTAACAGTCAACTGCTGCAGCTTGGTAAAAAGGTTGAGGAGTTGGTAGCAAAAAGTTCAGCTGCTCCAATTATTAACCAGAGAAGAGACCCAAGACAGAGTAGAGACCCTAGACATGCAGCTGCAAGTAGAAGACAGACATCTGATTCCACAGAAGCAGAGGAAGAATCTCCTCTTACTACAGACAAATCATCTTTACAAGGTACAGCTCCCGAGACATCACCAACACAAGCAGTTGCAGACACACAAACTGCGCAGTTGGACACTACAGAGGATACATCAGTAGAGGAACCTTCTGCAACCATAGACGTGCCCCTTTTGCAAGTCACTGCCACATTAGATTCAGTGCAGCCTGCCATCCAGCAGCCAGAAGCATCCAAGTCTGAAGAGGGGGATGAGAGTGAAGAAGGAACCAGTACTGAAGAAGTGCCTTTTCTTGATGCAAAGAGCACAGAGATTTCAATTCCGCTGCTAGGGGAAAAGATTGACCCAGAGTTAGTTGAAAGCTACATGGAAAAAGAACCTGAAGAGGAGCTCAAAATGAAGGATGACCCCATTGAATCTGAGATCAAAAGTTTTGAGGAGGTTTGGCCTAATTCTGCCAGTATTTTAAAAGCTGATAAAATTTCATCCATTGATCAGGCTTCATCCATTGGGAAGCCCATTGAGACTACTGCAACCACATATTATAACATTTCAACAATCAGTACTTCATCTACTTCTTTACACTCAGGAGTGCCACAAGATGTCATTCAAGACAACTCGTCTTACATGGATTCTCACAGTTCTCATATACAACACATACCAACAAC
The DNA here is from genome assembly GCF_018831695.1 of Puntigrus tetrazona. Taxonomy (NCBI): domain Eukaryota; kingdom Metazoa; phylum Chordata; class Actinopteri; order Cypriniformes; family Cyprinidae; genus Puntigrus; species Puntigrus tetrazona. The sequence continues at coordinate 18,254,436 of NC_056709.1, read as the reverse complement.
AAACCCTGCTAACATTCCACCTCCAATGTCTTTTCCTCCTCCTATCGGCCCTCCACCAATTCTTGGTCCGCCTCCCATTCAAGGCCCACCACCAATGACTGTTCCACCACCCATGCATCTCCCTCCTCCAATGTCAGGACCCCTACCAATACAGATTCCCCCAATGCAAGGTCCACCTCCTACCCTTGGGGATAATGATCATTCTCAGTATCCACCACCTGGATCGTATCCGCCTTTCCAGAATCAGTGGACTAGCAGTTCTCAGTTTGATGCTGCTCCAAGAGGTCCACCACCTCCTAATTTTACACCAAGAGGACCACCTCCATTCCAATCAATGGGTCAGAGAGGTCCCCCTCCTCAGATATTTGACAATTCCATTAATTCAATGCCCCCTCAGCATATCGGACCAAGAGGCCCACCACCAGGCCCTCCACCACCTGGGCCACCTCCCAGCTTTGATGGACAAAGGTTTAATGGGCCCCCACCCCCTTTTAACTTCTCTGCACCCAGGGGTCCACCTCCACCATTTCCTGGTCCCCCTCCAAATCACTTTGATAATAGAGCACCACCACCATCCCACTTCCCTGGTCCAAGAGGTCCACCTCCACTTCATAACATTGGGGATCATGGCCCTTCTAATATTTCAAGAGTGCCTGTTGATCAATTTGAAGATGGTGGAAACTCTTATCATCAAGGATTAGAGAAGCCCCAGATACCTTCACAAGGGCCTCCTTATAGGGGACCTCCGCCAAACCACTTTGATGGACGGAGGGGACCCCCTGGTCCTTCAGGTGAAATATCGGGACAGCGATTTCCACCTCCAAACCAGTTCCGTGGTTCACCTCAACACAGGGGATCATTTGAGGAACCACGAGGATCTTCATCTCAAGACTTTGAAAGGCACCGGGGACCATCGGTGCAGCAGTTTAGTGGCCAGAGAGGTCCACCACCAGGACATTATGATAAAGAACCTGCTGGTCAGCCAGCACGATTTAACTATAATGATGACACCTCAGGTGATGTTCGAGATGTTAGACCTGTTCGTGGACCTCTGCTTCCAACACCTCCTGAAGGTCCCATTCCAATACCGGGCCGTATAGGTGGACACAGCCCAGACACCCACCTTGATGACCACTGGAGACGGCACTCCCCTGAAATGAGGAGACGAAGCTGTTCCTCCAGAGATAGTTCAGAGCCACATAACCGTCCAAGTAGATTTGATGGTGGTTCACGTGACAGAGATGCCTCCTCAAGGTTGTCTGAAGAGAGACAGCGGGATTTGTCTGAAGATAGGAGAAGAGACAGAGATCGAGAAGGTGGTCATGGTGGACGATCATGGGGCTGGAACAGGGAGCACGAGTATGACAGGGGCAGAGAAAGAGATCGTGACAGAGATCGGAGCAGAGAAAAGGATAGGGAGCGGGGCCGCAGCAGGGAAAGGGAGAGAGAACACAGTAGAGAGAGGGATCGCAGTAGAGGCAGAGAGTCTGACCGATACAGAGATGGAGATGGAGACAAGAGGAGAGATCGAGAGCGAGATCGAGAGCGAGAGAGAGACCGCGGCAGGGAGAGAGATCAAGAGCGAAAAGACCATGACCGAGACAGAGCAAAGAACAGAGACAGAGAAAGGGAGCGTGACAGAGATCGAGACAGCAGGGACAGGAGAAGAGAACGCTCAAGGAGTCGTGAACGAGAACGTGGAAAAGATCGTGACAGAAGAGATCGTGACAGAGAACGTGACAAAGACAGAGGCAAGGAGAAGGACAGAGACAGACGGGACAGAAGCAGGAGCAAGGAAAAGAAAGATGACAAAAAAGAAAGATCTGACAGCTCAAGGGCAAAGTCTACAGAATCTGAAAACCCATCATGAAAGTCATTCATCTTGACTGTTGACTATTTTTTTCTTTCTAAATCTGCATGGGTTTGAATGTTGCGCTGGAAAGTCTCTTTATTTTTTTTTCTTGCTGAATATTTTATGCTTTTTACTTAAGTCCTTGACGTTAACATCTTGAGGTGTACTTGTGTGGTGATAATTTTTTCAGCACAGCATACACTCTCCCTGTACTTCTATTTTAAAGAAAAATAAGGAAAACCTCACTGACAAGAATAAAACAAGACTGTAAATATGTATGTATTTGTGTATATACAGGTACGTTTTTAACTACTTTTTTCTAAATAGAGATGTCATAAGCCATATAGCTTTAAAATTATGTTTAAAGGAAAAAAATGTCTTCAAAAGAAGGTCTTTGTATGGTAAAAGCTTAACCAGCATTTATTGAATGTGTCTAAAGGCTATTGGTAATGATTGACCGGAAGCCACTTCTTATGTTCATTACATTTGTTCAATTAAATTCTCTGTAATAATACATTTCTTTGTGTTTTCTTTTAAGTCTTGGGGAAGTTCCAAGTAGTTTGTAATGTTTTATACATGACCAAGTAAACCTTCATGCAGGTTAAATTGTATATATTTTAACAGTATAGTGATAAGTATAGTGTAGTAATTGTATTCATGAACGTTACGGTTGAACCACTGATGGCAGATGGACTATTCTGAAAAGGAAATATGTTTTGCATTCATTCATGTTTTTGTTTTGAACACAATTTAATCAGGAGGCTTGTGACTGTCCCACTCATGATACTTTCAAGGTCCAGAAAAGTATGAAAGCCATCAGAATAGTGTACAATAAGATACAAGAATACTTTTTTTTAGACTTGATTGACCTTGCCACCTCATACATTTATAAGATTTACTTGGATAATTTTTTTTCACACAAAAGCTGTTGCTCCATTATTGTACAATACAAGCATATTATTTCAGCTATTTTACATTTTAAGTGCAGGGAATAGCTAATTCTTAAGGTGTTCATTTAGCCCTGTTGTGCCCTATAAAACACGTGTGATGTAATTAAATGTAAAATCATAGCCATACACTGAACAAAAAATTATAATATTAATAGGAATGTATTAATTGCTGATGTAATTCTAATATTGCGTAAATTCTGAATGGGTACTTTTATCTTTTTTGAGGTAAAAAATAAAACATTTCCAGTGACTATATATAATCAGTTCTATAAAATCAATAAATTATTTAATTCAGTATTTAATAAAAAGAAGGCCAGACACGTGAATTAATATGTATTTATAAATTGTAATATTTATTTTGTTAATGTATTTATTTTCATTCTTCATATTAGATTTAATATACTTTACACTTAAACACACTTTGTCATTGCAATAGCTCATCAGTAGGTGGTGGTAAATGCTCAGAGAGAAAGCAGTGTGACAGCATGAAACCGCTTTATTCTGGTGGAAAAAACAACCCAACAAATGTGCAGGTGTAATCTTTTAATGCTGTATGTTTCCATAATTTTATGGAAGGAAATGGATACAACTAAATACTGGATGCTCATTTTGAAAAGATTCATCTCTAATGTAAATCTAAATACATGCAAGAGCAAAATTCTGTAGCTATTTAATAATATTTGTCTTTTTGCCAAAGTCATCCTACGTATTTTGATTAAAAAAAACCTTTATATCCTTGTAACATGATATTTTTGGCCTGGTAGCACAAATATATGGTTTGTGTTATCTATCAATCCTGCCCTTTTTAAGGTCATTCAGAATGATACCCTCAATGTCATTTCAGTGCGGTTCAGGCGTCTTATCATTCATCACAGCCAGACTGAGTAAAGAGCAAACAAAAGACCCGTAGAATCCAGAATAAAATTTTCTTTTTACTGAACCTCTCTGTCATTCTGTTGAGCTGTAAGCTTTTGTGGTTTGTCTCACATGGAAACCTACACACACTAAGTGCTGTGACCTTTATCTGTGTGCCTGTGATGTTAATTGTACTGCAACCCAGCAAAATATATCAAACACAATTGAAGTGTGCCATGACATGGAAATAGACAGTGACATCCATTAGTTTAGATTTTTACATTTGTTCGTCATCTTAAGGTTATGTTGGTTTACCGGTCCTTATAGAGGACACAACAGAATGGCATCGATGATGTTCTCTGACATGATACATATTTAAAATTGCCACATGTGTATATATAACGTGTATATTTATGAAGGTGTTCATGGGTTCTTGTTATGGTTCGTGTTGTTAAGTATTGTGCAGGCTCGTCATTAAAGATCTGAATGTCTTTGAAGAGATTCAGCAGGAGTTACCACCACCATGCCTGATCCTAAAGTTGCAGTGAAAAGACATTTTTGCATGAGTTCTGGGATTTTATTAATGTAACAGAATTTGTGGAAGATAAATGAATGTTAAAGTGCCACTATTATGGGTAATTAAAGGTTCATATTTTGGTTTTGGAAGTCCCCAATAAAATGTCAACATGCATGCAAGGTCAAAATACACGTTCACTGTCTTATAATCTTATTTTTACCTTATGTACCCAATGACTCCCAAATGATAAGCTCAAGGATTCATTTTTCCAAACCCCTCTTTGCGTGACGCTAATCTGCGGTGATTGGTCCAAAATTGTCACCTAGTGGCAAAGAATAAATTTGCATTTTCATTTAAACCAACGCGGAAAGAGCAACAAGTGGGCGTGTAATATACGTGCTAATGTTTCATATTGACGTCAACATGAAACGGCTTGGGATTCGTTTAAAAAATGACTCGTTTCAGTGATTCAAAGTCAACATTTTCATTTGAAAGACAATAACTTTATATATGGTGCACTTTGATATTTAAAACTTTTAATTCATAGGCACATGGAAGTATGTGCATACACACAATATCAATAATAATAATAATAGCATGTTTCAAAAGATCTGACACCTTTAATACCCATGGACACTGCAGAGATGCTGCTTAAGACAGGGAGATGGGAAAGAGAGAGGGAGAGAGGGAAAAGAGGGACAGAGCACTGAATGATTGATTATTCTCTTATACCTTTGTGGTTTGATTAAAGTGTCCATGATTTATCTGCACCACTCACAACATCATTACACCATGTACAGTATCTGAGTGTGTATGTGTGCATGCGTGTGTTTGTGTGTGTGTGTAATCTCAAGGTATATTAAATCGCATGCTAAAAATATCACAAACAAAGGCCTGCCAAGGTGTTTGCATAAATGTCTGTCGTCTCAATAAATATTCTCTTTTCTACTGACACTTAATATTAAAATGGGAGTCATCCCCTGTCGCGCATACTGCACATATTAGGTTATTTAATACTTGATGGATGTGTTTACTTTAAGCAGATGTTGCCTAGAGTGTAATCATTTAGCAACCATCAGTTGTGTGTCTGGTCTACTTGTTTAGTCTTTTCCTTTGGCTCAGTTTCATAATTTTTTGGGAAGACAGATGTAGCCTGCATGGGAATGTAGTCATAAATTTGAATTGTTTTGAATAACAGTGTTAACTAGATCAGGGGTTTCACACTGGGTTCCACAGAAAATTAAACAAAAATGAGATCCATTTAAAAGCTAATAAAAATAATTGTGTTATTATTAGTATGGGTTCTTATAATTGTATATGATAATAAATCAGCAATGTTTTTTCCTGAAGGATCAGGAATAAATTGCATTATAGAAACGTGTTATTTTATTTTGATAATTTCTTTTACTGTATTTTTGATCCAATAAATGACTGAAACACTCACAGATCCCAAACTTTAAGTAATACTGTGTGTGTGCATACATGTATGTATGTTACTTATGTTGTAGGTAAAAAGACATAAACAATCCAGATAATTTTTAATTAAATGCTATTAATTTGTATTTAAATTATAGAATATATAACATAATGCACTTTTGCTTTAGTATAATGTTAGTATCAAAGCAAATTTATCAATATATTTTTTTCTCTCAAAGGATAAACTGTTATAAATGGGACTTTATATATATATGGGAAATTGGGAAATTATATTTATGCCTTCATAATTTAGGGGGATCCCCTTAAAGTTCAGATGTGGGGGTCTTTGGTCTCACTTTGGTCTATAATGCATTTTAAAAGCTCACATAATTCATAGCTGTTCATTGGCATCTGTTCAAGACATACAGCATAATGTAATACTTTTTTTTTTTTAAAGTCCACTTTTAATTTTTTTTTTTAAAGAAATGTTCACTTCAAGGCATATTGGTCACGTGAAGGTCTATGCTAAAGGTCTGTTACTGGCATGCGAACAAGGTTGAGATTTTTGTGTACTTCCTGGTTGGAGGGGTGGGTTATGGATGCTGGTTTGCACTTTGCGCTTCCTGTCTCTGATGGGCCAGGCCCATCGGCACTTCCTGCTTAGAGGGGTGGAGGTTGTACTGTGACCTTGCCTCATGTTTTTCCCGCTGGGTTGTCCCATCAAGCCATTCTAAGATGGGGACACTAGCATAATCTGGATGGTGTGAGAAGGAAACATAAGCATTAAAGGAACAGAAGATGTTAAATAAGGCCTATTTGTGTATCGAAGGCTGCTTCGAATTTTTTTTTTTTTTTTTAAGTTTTAGGTGCTGCGTGATTTGTGGAATTAAAACAATACAAAAAATTATTAATAAGCATTGTCATAAATAAGTATTCTTTTTATTTGCTATTGCTATTATTTATTCAAAATATTACAGTCATTAATCCACCGTAATCTAAAAAATTGTATTTAAAAAATATGATGCTAATTTTTATTAAACAAGTTTGATTTTTTTTCAAATCTTAAACCGTCAAGTTTTTATTGTGGCAGAAAAACACAGTAGCTTCCCTTATGTTAAAAGCAGCCATTTGCAATTTTAGTCTTATTTCTATGAATCCTGCAGGATTGCTACATGAAATATCTCCGTAACTCTCTAGGATCTTGATTTTAAGTATAGAGTTGTTGTCATTCTTGTAGTAGGCCCTTGCACTGAAGCAGGAAAATTACCCCCTTCGCTATTTCAGCTCTCACTTATTCCTGCCTGTGCTTCCTGTTTCCTGTCTCCCTCAGCCTACTTCCTCTCCCGCTTCACCTGCGTGCAAGCCAGAAGATGTTTAGGATGAGCAAAAGGGAAAAAAATATCATTTAGGAGATAGGAAAAAATTAAGCAATGTCTTCTAAGTCTTACTATTTTCAGTCGTTCTGAGTTAAAGGGACAGTTCGCCCAAAAAAATGTCAGCAGTGCCGGAGCCCACTGACGTGTCATGTGCAGGGTGCTGTAAATGAGTCGAACATTGTGGTGTATCAGAGATGAAACATGAAATAAATACAGTTCAGTTTCTTGCACAAACCCATCGTTTTGTGCCTCAAGACATCAATTTATCATCACAAGCTTAATTTGGATTTGTCTGTGCATGTTTTTTTTTACTCTTAAATATTGTGTGCCTATTGACTTGCATTATATGACTGACAGACTGCAAGGCTGCAGACTTTGAGTTAAAGGTCTTTGTTTGCGTTCTACTGAAAAACTGTAAACATACAATTTTCATTTTTGGGTGTACTGTCCCTTTAATGTTTTAAAAGGAATAGTTCACCCAAAAATGAAATGTGCCGAAAATGTACTCACCCTTAGGCCATCCAAGATGTAGATGAGTTTGTGTCTTTATCTGAAAAGATTGGGAGAGATTACGAGTTTTAAATAGCAGATAATTACAATAATCCACAAATAATACACACTTAGGGCAACTCCAGTCCATCAATGATTTCAATCTTGTCAAGTGAAAAGCTGCTTGTCTGTAAGAAACAAATCCATCATTAAGACATTTTAACTTTCCATCCGTGCTTTTTGAAAACGTCAATATGCTGTTATTCTCTTTTTAGTCGTCTGCTTTGGACTCTCATTCTGATGGCACCCGTTCACTATAGAGCATCCATTGCAATTGATTAATTGTTAAACGGCTCCAAACATATTCCAATCAAGAAACATATTTAGGATGGCTTGAGAGTGAAGACATTTTCAGCAAGTTTTCATTTTGGCATGAACTACTCCTTTAATTTGACTGCAGAATTAACGGCATCATTTCTAAACGACTAAATCGGACGGTTTTCAATGAACCGTAAATGAAAGCATAAATAAGCGTATTGATCGGACCGGAGCATTTTGACAAATCGCGCAACACAACAGCAGGAGATGTGCTCGAGCGCGCAGAGCTCACAAAGGAATGCGGTGTGCTTCCAGGGATCCAGAACACTGGCTGTTGTGAGGGATCCCACCCACAGGTTAATCCCCCCGGGAGCCTTTAAGCCAAAATGTAATTCTCTCCTCTTCTTTCCCCCGTGCGCGATGCACATGCTAGGGTGTGGAGCTCGGGGAAGTAGGGTATATCCTTCCTCCCAGTTGAGGACATGTTGAATGGGGGAGGGTGATTTTGGGTTCTGAATTGGGGACATTGAGCCCTTTCTATTTTACTTGTATGTAAAGTAGTTTTATTGCTAAAGGGTTTATAAGATGTCATTATTCCTGGCAAACTAATATAATCAAATAATGTACGATACTAAACTAAATAAGTGTTTGCATGATTGCTTAACTGTTACTTAGTTACATTATTTTTATGCTTCTTTTGTAATGTGTTATCACTTGAAGTTAATGGCGATGTAATGGATTATAACAATATGTTAGTAGGGTTAGAAGTATTTGTCATGCTATTTATATTAAGCTGCGATTAGGGTTAAAGACTGTAAGTATTTATTATAGTTAATCACAATGCAGATAACAGAGAACAACATTATCAGCTCATATGAAGCCAGGGCCTACTAGCTAGGCGTAGCAACACTGCTAACATGAAAAAAAATTGATTGTTATTTTGATTATTATTATTAAAAGGAAGTTAGTCAACTAAACATGTTTATCTAAATGTAGCTAAAATATATTGCTTGCAAGCATATACCTTAAAAAATTCAATTGAATCAATAATTTTTTTTTTCTGTGTAACAAGCATTTTTTTTTCCAACACAACACAATAACAATCTGATTGGAGCGATGGTGTATAATCATGATCTTACATATGTGGCGTTGGAAAGTCTGCATGAAAAGATTCAAAAGCTGATTTTCGATAGTTCTAACAATTCTTTACCACCCTTTTCAACTTGATTATTTAAATTAGGGTGTTGAATGTATTGTCAGTACTGTTTGCGTTTATTAATAACTATTCAAACCATCAATTTCCCGCATTTTGCACACAGTGTATACAAATATATGCAAGCTCTTTGAGAATGCTGTGTGTGATATATTCTCTTTTTTATCTTCTCACATGAGGTCAAGCTAATGTGTTCGGATTGCAACGGTTTAACGACATACGTTTATACACGCGGGAAAGCTATTCTAACTGTGATTAGCACAGTAAAGGGAGATCATTAGTTTGGCCCCTAGAGAACTCAAAGCAGATCTAGAGCCAGCGTGCAGGATTTCCTCAGTGAATTGCCACATATTTATTATAACACATGTTTGAGGGCCTTTGATTAAAATCAACCTCTTCCATGGCACACACTTCATTTGAACCATTTTTCCCAAGCATAGGTGTTTCTCAACACCAATCAATGAAGTGATGGATGGTAGCTGGTGTACTTAGGGAAAATAATGCGTGCACACACATGCACACACACACGAGAGCGAGAGTTCTCGTGACTGAACCGTGTCGCCGTGTGTCACTGTCATGCTGCATTGCCCAGAGTGATTGCCGACTCTGACATGCTTATGCTTGCAGCAATAACAGCCCTAAATGCCCAGGAAATTAAATGCTCTACAGAGGTAATAAGGAGAGCAAATCCAAGGGCTCGTCGCTACTGAGTGGGTGGGTTGAGAAAATGATATTTCATATGACTTCGGGCAAAAAAAGAAAGCACTTATGCAGATGCGTGTTATTGAGTCAGTGGTTTGTGCGTTGTTTAACACACTGCGATGTAGGCTGTTGTTATCTGAATCTGTGCACTTGCGTAATGTTTGTTCGGATGATAAATTCGGATTTGGGATTGTCTTTTAATTGGCATTTATGATGAGTATGTTAACATGAAATCAAATGTGCCTAATGGTTAGGGTTTGGCTTAGGTGTACTACTTTTCGTATAATAGTTAGGCTGGCACAAGTAACAAGTAGAAAAGAATACACCTTAAAATAAAGTATTACCTAAGTTTCATAATTGTACTATTTTAAAATTAGTTGTGGGTTAGCGTTAGTGTTAGTAAGGGCTAGCGTAATAAAACCCACACAGGTCCTGGAAGAAATGGTGTGAAACCCGGTTAATGTCTCCAGTGTTTTGATGCATTCGACCGAAATGCTTTAGAGAGCTTCAAGTGTCTTATCGCAGAACAGTTTCCTGTCATGAAACGATGCTGCCAAAAAGGAGCCTTCACACTCCATTTGCAGGCATCATAACAGGACAGCACAGTTATCTTTCGTCTGTCTCTCCTATCAGTTCGGTGTCATGACTGATGGCGTTCAACACCGAGGGAGACAGAAGGCCTTTGGCTTTCTCTGTAAACTCTGCGACCCACTAAATCATCACAGCCGTGGATGTGGAGTGTGGGATAGTGTGGGTGTTGAGTTTCGAGTTGTGAATACTACAGGTGCTGCTTTCAGTTTTATGATCACTGTATGAAACTATAAAAACCACAATGGCCAGCGTTAGTAGTTATTGTAAAATAACGCTGTAAAGTAACGCAGAGTTGATCTCTGTAATATTTAGAAATATTACACTTTGGACTGTAATCATAGATCATTGCCAGAGGTGACAATTATTGTAAATCCATAAGTGCTCACTAGATCGTACCCTCGTGAGGTTGTTTTTTTTTTCTTTCAGCAAATGGATTGGGGAGAGGACAGGAAACCTTGTTTGTCCACCACTAAATATTATATGTGCCAGATTATTTTATTTTTATGCATACATTTTTAAAGGTATTTATTTGAAATAAATGCTTCTATTAAGGTTTTAACTATGTATGTATATATTTCATTTAAATTTATTTTTCCATATGGCATAAGTCTACACCAAGTTTAAACATATTAAATACATAAAATAAACAAAATACATTTCAAATATTTTTAATTATGAATGCAATTATTAAAAAATATATGTAAAAAAATATATATATAATAAATTACAACAGTGAATAATAAATCATTCAAAATTTTATTATTAATAAAAAATGCAGCATTTGTTGGTCACAGATCTTTTTTGGTAGCTGACCTGTGGGCTGTTCTATTAGATTTAACTAAACTCTGCAAGAGCAAGTTTTTACTAAGCAAACTAATTATTGTTATGTTTGCTTTGACATTAAAATTCATATATTTGTATTGCAACTGATACTAAATTTCAGACATATTTACCATTAAGTAAACTACTGGTGTTGCAGCGGATTGCCATTTCAAACATTTATAAATCCAAAATTATTAAATGATGAAAAGAGATTCCAGATATTTTGTTCATCAGAGGAAAATTGGCCATCTAGGTACGAGCAGATGCACAATGAAACTATCAAAATGCAGTATTTATGAAAAAACTACTTAAAAAGTCATATTATATGGCTTTTGATGTACACAGTGGCTGCAAGGGTAATGCAATATTCAGCAAAAACATCTTAAAGACGCTTACAGTGGGTAACATCATAAGCTGGATGGCCAGCTATGGTCATTAATCACTTTAATCATTATATCATTATCCCCGCCAGACACCCTCAGCATTTAGCATGGAACTGAAAATGCAGAATTTTGAGCTCGCGTGTGCTGATGGCTTAAAACACAGCCATGACATTTTAATCATATTTTAGATGTTTTTTTTCGAGGTGAAATACAGGTCAGCGTTTGAATCAGAGCAAATCCACCCGTGCAAATCCCAATTTTGTGTAATCTTTTCTTCTAATAATGCAAATATTTTACTTTTCCTCAAATGTGTGTCACTGTGAGGAATAGCAGTCATGCAACCGTAATCCTGTAATATCCTGTAATTCTCTACTGAACAGTGCTTTTCAATAATGCACCATAAACAACATCCACAGATCTGCTAAACATACGACTTTAAAGGTCCGGTGATAATAATGCGTGTGTAGATTAGTGCCGTTGTAGTACACGTTTACTGCATTTTCATTACTGACTGACTTCTTGCTTTTAATAGTATGGTTGAGGGTCTGTTTGACAAGTCTGTGCGGTTACAGCGGGGAAATTTATCCAAACATGCTGCTATCTGGAAAACTCAAGGTCTTCTGATTATTGCAGGTCCAGAAAGCATGTTTACGGTTATAAAAGAATAGAGTAGAGGTTCACAGTGTGCTTAGAATCAGGATGAAGTTAGTTTACAGCAGATCGATCTCTAGGAGCCATATATTAGCTCCACTTCATCTTTACGTTTGTTTTCTTGTTAGCTTCCATGAGGAGGAATTCTTTTAGTCACAGTAATCAATACTTTAATGCTTTAATGACTTGTTTCGATACATTTTTAGCTGTTGGAGATATAATTATATTTCTTAGCACAAAACGTTATTATATTTATTATAGTATATATTTTTATTCTATACGTATTTTAGTATATTTAATATGAGCATAGTTTTTGTTATTTTAATTTAGAAAATAAAAACAGTTCATGGTAAAGTGACTATTATGCACGTATCGAATTTAATAAAATGTATGCACATAAATATAATGTGTAATATATTACATGGTAATGATGCACATATTAAATTAAATTGATTTGTTTTATATATTTAAAAAGATAATTGTAATTTGTGTTGTATTGCATTATATGATATTATATTTTTACAATTCTCAAATTAATAAGCATTATATTTAAAAATGTTTAAACAACATACACTTAAAATTCAATTTAAATCAAATGTAATCAATGCATTTTGGAAGATGGAAAGGCAGCTATATTTGCTTTGGTATTTATATATTATATTATATTATATTATATTATAAGAACACATTTCAATTACAGGACAATACAACTGAAACAATTAAGGTTAGAAAAAAGATAAGTGGGTGTAGTAAGTGGGAGTAATAGTTGCTATATTATATTATATTATATTATTCAAACTTTACAGCTGTGATTATATGGCCTCCTTAGCTTAATATATTTAAGTGTACTTCACAGCTTAACACACTTTGGCTCATAGTTGATTGATTTGAGCAGAGAGGGAAGCTGAGACAAACGCTCTCATATCCCTACAGTAAAGACATTCTCAGCTCCAGCTCACGGCAGTCACTTCATTCAGCAGGTAATTAAAACCACAGTATCTGCCCGAGACATCTCCACGTACTGCGACACAGCAAGAAAGCCATTCATTTCCCTTTTGTGCACTCCATGTTGTTATGAAGAGACATTAAAGGGGGGGAAAAAAGCCTTTTTTTCACATGTACTCATGATGCTGGAGTGTGTGTTCTGAAGATCTGTCTTCATTTCCCCAGTTTTGACCCCAAGTCCAACCTCAAGATCACGAAGCGGCATAATGAAAGATGCATTTGGGTGCTAATGTACCGCTGTGGTCTTCCTTTCCATCACTGAAGGGGAAGATGTTGCCAAATGTGAAAAAAAACAACATTTTGAAATGCAATGCTTTATGTGGCAGCATAAACACAAGCTGGAAGTGAGAATGGAGGTTCAATATCAGCTCAATGGACAGTATGCCCTGAGGATGGTTTGTGTGCTTTTATGGGTTCTTCTCCCCTTCAGCATTAGAAAGAAAACATTATGAGACTCATAAAATCATGCTGTTGTTATATATTGTGAGAACCCCTGCAGTGTTTTAACCAGCCTGAACAGGCTTGCAAGCTGTTCTAAGAATTGGAAATAAAACATGATGAGTTCGTCAAGTGAAGCCCTCAGAATATGAGACGTGTGCATTTATTTTAGTTTGGTTAAGTGACTTTCTTTTGCATGTGTAAGTTTTGCTTTACTTTCCTGTATTTTGTGATCATTTATACAGTATGTTCTATATTTTGATCATCGCTTTTTGAATTTTATTATTTTATTTGAGCTAGTTACTTTATTGAATTTCTTTTAGCTGGTTGCTCATTTCTAAACGGCCGTTTTATTTCGGAGACGAATCAGTGAGTTGTGCTCAAGAGCTAAATCAGTCCTATTGACTGACCCATGGTTTAATGAACTGAATCAACTCATCAACTTGAGTTATACTTTAACATTTATTGCAGTCAGTACCATTTTAGTAATAATAATATTACAGTTTATTATCTTAAATTAGCTATTTAATTTATCTGTAGTTATATATATATATATAATTTATAAGCAATTTTATTATTATTATTATTTATTGATTTATTTATTCCCAGCTATTAATTTTTGTGTTTCATTTCAAACTTACATTCGTAATCAAAGATGTCAGTCCAAACAGTGGCTGTGTGCATGTAGCCTACATGATTAGCCATTGCCAGAATATGAACCGATGTAATAAAATTATTCCATAATTCCTAATCTGGATAAACTGTATAATCTGTCTAGAAAAGGTCCATAGCACACACAGACAAATAAACACACATGCACGCATACAAACTCATGAGATTAGTCCATGTGTGAGGTTACTATGAGTGTAAGCTGTGTAAAAGCTGCCACATAAATCAAATCAGACATGTTTTAGGTTGGAAAAAATGGGGTTCAGGCTGTTTCAGTAACCCAGTATCATGTGTCAAATGAGCCCTGAGTGCTGGCTCAGCATTTCCCCTGTGCTTTGTTCAACAAACAACAGGTAAATAATAGTATTTCTTCTATATAATATATATTCATATTCATATATATAAACGCGGTGTGATGCCAGCTCTGAGAGACATTAGTGGTCATAAGATGCTGGTTATGAAAACCTATAGTACGTGACTGTAATCAGTGATTAAAATGTATTATGTATTTTTGGTGTTATAGCCTCAGTATTACACGCATTTAAAGTGATTCATGATAAACAAAGACATTATTAAGCTATGGTAGATTTTTTGTGCATGCTTATTAACGTCATCCAAACTTCATCACAGAGGTTTCACTATAATGGAGCATATTTAGTGTTTGCTATGCTTAAAGGTTATTTGCTAAAAAAATAAATAATAGCAAAGCTAACACTGCAGTTAGCATAGTAAATATCATTAGCATTTTATCAAGCAGGTTTAATATCAAACATGTTTATTGTTTAAAAAGCACATGTTAGAAAATGAAGTGTTTGTGAATATGAATGTGTTTTATTGTGATTCCATTCCATTTGATTCTTTCTTTCTCTGTGTGTGTGTATATATATATATATATATATATATATATATAATAATTATCACGTTAATATATCAAACGTTAATTATCAAAGTTAATATGCTTTCACTATATTTATTATATTGCTGCTTTGAGGTCTACAGAACCTTCTCTCTTCTCTCTTCTCTCTTCTAGGTCAGTTCAAGGTTAGTTCAGGTAAACGCAGCAGGAGTTCATGGCAGGTGAAAAAGCCCACAAGGAGCATCCTTCACAGAGACAGTCATGGTCACAATTAAGCTTTATGATGGCACTTCATAAGCCCGTGGGCCATTTGTTTAGAGCATCATCATCTAATCATGAACGCGTGATCAAATTTTCGAAGCCGCCTCTTGCAGAGATACCCACATTTTTTGATAATGTCTAAATGTATTCATAGAGCGCCCATGGGCCTAAATGTATGAGCAGTACAGAGGTTATAAATGAAGTAATAAATGAAGAGATGTTTGGGGAATCTAAAGGGAAAGGGGAGCACAGCCATCCGCTCCTGTAGTGAGGCCAGCTGGCACCAGTGCACAAACATCCAGTATTAAAGCTTGTGCACCTGAGCACACACTTAAACACAAGCATACAAAATTAAAACAGTTAAGTTGCTCAGAATCTCTTTGGAGCTTGATATCCGCACACAGACCCTGTATAAAATTGTCATATAAACTCCCGCAGTAACCACAGTTCCCACCAAGAGCTCACAGCACATATATGCTTTTATGGGTGGCCAAGGAGACATGGACTAGTTTTTAATCTTACCTTTATTGTATGGGGTCCTAGGTGTGGTATATCTTTTGACAAGATGAACAACATAATAAAGGGGAGGTTTGTTTTTATGACATCTTTATTTCTCTGTCAGTTTTTTTGTTTATGTCTTTCTAGCTGGTTGACTGATTTGTCCTATTTGCTGAATCTCAAATTCGTAAACAAATGAACAGTGACATCACAGAGGTGACATGTAAAGGGCGATTACAATACAGACTGTCTGTTTTTGACCGGAACCGGCTTTTGACAGCAGGGCATCGGTGTGACACATCCATCATGTGACTGAGTGCTGCTGATATTGATATGTAGGTTAAGAAGCTCATCATAGAATAAAAAAAGGGATGATGAAATCACACTAAAGCAGTTTGGATGGCAAGCCTTTGTTGTTGTTAAAGGGGAAATTCACCCCCCAAAAAATCACTAACTTGAGTCTGACTTAGTTTTGGTATCCTGTAACACTTTTGTGTTTCACACCAAAATGAAAATTAAGGCCCTGTAAGGTTTAACACACTTTACTTTTTTATGGTTACACCTATTAGTTGCTTATTGGCATGCATATTAGTCTAGAATATTAGCCATTTATTAGTGCTTATTAAGCACATACTAATGCCTTGTTCTACGTGTCCTTTTTCTACATCCCTAATCCTACCCAATACCTAAACTTAACAGCTACCTCACTAAATATTAATAAGCAGCAAATTAAGAATTTATTGAGAGAAAAGTCAGTTAATAGTTAACAAGAGTTACCTCTATGAGAACGGAGGTAAAACCTAGAGCAAATCAAAAACATTGGGAGCCCATCTAGCTTACTTTAATATACTAAGCGGCATTTAAAGCAGCAGACCAATCAGCGTTGGTTTAAACAGCTTAAATTTGGAAGGACGTGAGGGTGATTAAACGTTGACAAAATTAATATTTTTTGACAAGCTTATTTGATGCAATATTGCATGCTATAATAATGGTGTGAAATATACTTAAGGGGTGTAAAAGTAGTATGAAACAGTAACAGATTGAAATCACAATCTGTACCAGTTCAGCATCACTACATTATTAATGGTTCTGTGAAAGACATAGACGTGAATAAAAATTCAGCAAAACAGTTCTGCTGATGTCGTACAAGTGTGCGCATAAAGGATGATCTGTCGTTGCCTGTTCATCCTTGACTATATGTTGAGGCTGGAAAATAACGTGTATGTCTGCTAATGTGTATAAAACAGGCAAAGGTGACCTCAGCAAAGGTTGTCCTATCTCATTGAACGGACTCCTAAGGGAATCCCAGCGGAGAACTGGTGAGGGTCACTTTACTTTACCTTAGATTTAATGAGGTTCCAATAATTTCATCCCAGACATATCAGCTATGTTTCAATATTATGGCCAAATTGAGTTTTGCAGAAAGCAATGGTACAGAATGTTTCATTGATTCAGCAAAAGGGGCAGGTGCGAAAGCGTTTGGATTTTGGCACTAATTGCAGCTCGTTTTTGTGTAATTATTGATTATTGGCTCATCAGTAAATCTCTTTTATCTTCTCTCACATTAAAAGTCTAAATCTGTCCTACCTCGTTCCCAAAATGCATTGATGATAATGCCATTCTGACACTGATTGCTCCTGTCTTGTCCCAAAATAATTTGAATTCCAAAGGATTTATTTAATCAAAAACGAAAAAAGGTCTTAAAAAATAAACCAAGCCTGTGACAATCACCCATCTGTTGCTTAACACTCTGCAAACCAGCTGTACGGTCTATGTAAGCTTTTTTTTTCATGCGAGCTGGGTAAAACATTCATATCCGTCCAATCTGTAAAAGTCAAAGGCTTTGGATTTTTTTTTTTTACTTTATACAAAAATTGTATATGCAAGATAATCTGATATTAAATAAAATACCACTTAGTTTAAGCAAGTACACTTCTAAAAATTGGGCTTTGTAATAGCTGTAATATTAACAAAATTTAACATTTGTAAGGTCCAAGTACATTTAAGATTATGTTTCAGTAATCGTTATTTATTCTCTGTTGATTAAAAACGTTATCTTTACAAACTGTATTTGCAAATATATTTAAATGCATTACAAATTTAGACATGACATTATGTTAACTAATTATTTTCAGTGCATTTATTAGTAACCAATTTTATTTTTTTTTTATTAGTAACCAAAACAAGACACAATTATGACTTAATTTAACTGCATTTAATATAAATGTAAATCTCTATAATAACATTTTTTAGAATACAGTGAACTGCAATTACATTACATTCACAATTAAGTGCAGTATATCTTTTAAAATATATTATTTTAGTATTTATTTAGCCATTTTATTTTAAAAGCATGCTATAGTGCACTTTTCATTTGAATGCTAGAGCAATTATTTTTCCAAATGAAATACAAATCAGATTTTTTTTTTCGAAATGTCATTTGCAAGTTAGCATGATTATGCTCTCTAATTTATCACCTTCCTTGCTTAAGATGTTTAGATACATGGGAGCGGCTGACAGCCAAGGCCAAAAGAGGTTAGAAAACACTGATATTTTTAAACTTAGTATCTGCATCCGTTCAGTCTCATTTGGCTGAAAGATGTGAAAACAGTCACAGGAAAAAGTAAATCCAGACCAGGGGACTTTTTCACAGTGGTATTGTTCCCCTTAGGACCCGCAGAACGAAAGATCAGCAACTTGGTCTTGCTAATCAGCTTGGAAATTATTCTTTTGCACAGAACTGTGTTTGTTTTAGTAATGGTCGAGCTTGGGAATCCAGCTCTTGGATCAGAGGAAATTGCAGCCTAATGAGAGTCTCTGTCATGCTGCACTGTGCGGAGCTGTAAGGCGCATGTGTTTGTGTTTGCATTAGAATACTAAGCAAAACACAATGTGAGAATGAATGTGACGGAAAAGGGCAGCGAGGCGCTATGCACCATTTTTCAAAAGAAATCAAGCTCTCCCGGGTCCATAAATCTATTGTGCTAAAGGCTATAGGCTAGTGTTTGACTGGCCCATTGTGCAGCGCTTTTAAAGGCCAAGCCACAAGTCTTTTTATGAGGCTTCTTGAGACTTTTATTCATGACCGGTAAATCGATGTTATTACAGTGCAGCTCTGAGGATTGTGTCTTTGAGAGGGGTATGCAGACAAAGCAAGAGACTTGTTATCAAGACCTGCCCTCCTGCTTAGCATATCACACCTGTCTAAAATCTCACTAATCACTTACTTTCAGTAACTGAAAATGGCAATATAACTTCTGGACAATAAGACTTGAAATGAGTAGCATTTATTGAGTCACCTGCACTCTTGATTGATTGATTGATTGATTTTAAAAGCAAATGCAACTGTTAAAATGAAATGTTTTATAATCAACATAATGTAACCGTTTTAGAGAACTAGATTTTAAGCTAATCATGATAGCATTAATAAATAAGAGTGTTCATAATGCATTACAACTTACAAAATACATTTTAATATATATATATATATATATATATATATATATATATATATATATATATATATATATATATATATATATATATATATATTATATATTTTTACATATACATATTTACATATATAATTACATATTGTTTAATGTTATTAAATATTATTAATGTTAAACCCTAATATGGATAAGATGAATACTATATGAGAAATAATAACAGAAAATGTTATGAAATTACTTTTTCGAAAGCCTAATATCCTAAAGGTCTTCGCCAAAATGTAAATCCTAAAATTTCCCATTGAAAAATAAATGAAACCTCACATTTACACACAGCCTTTGAAACTTTTTCCCGTCATACAAATTTTTTTTTTCTGTTTTCACATCTGTAGTAAGCAGTTTGATAGGAAAGGATGACAGATATTTTTTGTCATAATGAAAAAAAAAAACAATTTTGACATATGTACAGACATTTTTAGACTAAGAAAAAAGTAAAATTGGTCTGGAAAAAAGCAATAAAAACAACATTGACCCAATTAATGTTTATGGACACAAGGTTACGAACTACTGCATAACAGACTGTTACAGATTGCTCTATAATCTTTAATTACATATATGCATTCTTCTATAACCCTGCATGGCCAGCAGTGTGCTATTGATTCGGCTTGAGAGGTCCTGGTCTCCACAGGGAGTGCAGTCTTTGTTTGCTATTTTTGATGAAGTGCTGACTCCTGGCTTCACCTGTTTTTCTCTGGAAGTGTGGCATTGGTCGAGGGACTGGGGGAAGGTGAGAGTGTTTTTTCTTTAGCTGTGCTTTTGAGTTGGCCAAGAGTGCTGATGCTTTTTTTTCCCCGTGTTCTCTTCTGACACCTGGAGATCCCAGACTGGAGTGTAGCTTTAGCAATATAACAACTAGGTGTATATGACTTCTTTCAGACGAACATGGTTTTTAAAAAAATTATCCTGGCTCTTCTAAGCTTGGTAATGCTGGTGGATAGTGGCCATTATTTTGGCTCCGTAAATTAGATATATCAGCAATTACAGTGAAGTAATACTAACTGAAACACCTTTGGGGGGATATCACATGTCCTCTGAAGCAGATAGAGGAGTTTCTGTAACCCGTTTTTTGTAAAAATAGTTGGTAGCTTGGTACTGGTAATATTTTTGCTGATTTACTGAGCTTCAAAATAATAGCCACTATCCACCAGCTTGGAGGAGCCAGGATAAATTAAAAAAAGACAGCACACTGCGTTCATCTGAAAGAAGAAAGTCATATACACCTAGGATGGCTTGGGGGTGAGTAGTTTATGGTATAATTTTCATTTTTGGGTGAACTATTCCTTTAAGACGAATCAGTGGAAAGTGACCATTTAAAAATATATTTCTAAAATTATTGGTATATGTAATATTTAATTATGTAACACTTAGTTTGATGCACATCTGAGACTTCAATCTGTGAAAACATCCATCAATACAGTATGTAATTATGCAATGAGACTTCGTTCTGTGAAAACATTTTGCAGTTTTCAACTTTCCGAACGTTACATTTTCAGTTCAATAATAATCAGCTTTTTTCCAGCTTGTCAGAATTTAGAAACATTCAGCGTGTTCTTTTAAAGGCAGGTGTTATGTAAAGGGTGGTGAGAGACTCATATGAGCTCTGGGAAAAAGTCATTGACCCTCTTTCCCAATCAGTTTCCTGTTTGGGTCAGTTCTGTGAATACATATGTGTGTTTATGAGTAAAAAAATGGTTTCGGACATGTTTTTCCTCTTATTCAAAGCATGTGCCATAAAGCAGCCATCCAGGTGGAGGGGCATAGATCTGAAGGGGCAGATCTGCTCGGTTAGAAATAGTTGTTCACAGAATCTAGAAAACATGTTTTCATCCTCTGCGTATAGACCACATCTGTAGGGTTATTTATCTCAGAGCTATTCTTTCAGTCACCCCTTCCATTACAATGCCTACAAACACTCTCTGCTTTGCAGCCGTCCCCAAAGACGAAAACACATTTGTCTGATAAAACGCAAAAAAGGTCAAATTTGGTGCCATAGTATACTTTCCAGTAAGGGACACAATTAGCACAGCAAAATGCCAGCCGTGTGCTATCTTTGGCTTTGGTTTGCCATTAAAAGAACAAAAGAAGTGGCACGGCTAGGAACGAACCACTAGTACTTTTTGCTCTCGAAAGCTTGAAACAAATGTCTGTTGAAAACTGATCAGGTTATTTATGAACCCTTTTGAGAACACATTTTTTAAGAAGGCAGATTTCTGCTAAATGTTGTCATTTAAGCTGAGAGTTTACAGGAATAACAGTGTTTCCTGTGAGAGCTCATGTGATGCTGTAGCTGTTGTAAATATTGGTCCTGAGAGGGGTCAAGGCCACAAAAACAATCATTTTATGATGTTTACTCGTCTCATAATGAGAGTGGTTTACAGCAGTTTGATGTCCATTTCAGAAGCCAACATGATCTAAAGAACAAGTTATTAATTAAAAGTCAATGCTGGCAGTTATGAAACATTCTGAACATATGGTTTATATTCCCCTGTGATACACTCCTGTATCACTCATGGTGTTCATCTGACCTTCAGGTTGCAGACATATGGAGGGAAAGAGAGATAGATATAAATAAATTTGTCCCGTGGAGTTATATATGTATAAATATTATACGTACTATGGAATTTGCCACCTAATGTTTGAGGCTTTGGCTTGTGATAAGCTGTCAACATGCAGCCCCAGGTGGCTGACAGTTTTCTCTCCTGAGTTTCAGGACTGTTGTCTGCCCTTGAACATCACGGCAGCGGCTCAGCTGGGGGTTATCTTGTCTTACAATTCGGTGTTCATTAGGCTTCAACAAAGGCTCTGTCAAAGAATATCTGATTTGGTGGATAGCCTATATGCCAAAGATCTGTCTGCATGGATGTCTTGGTGTAAAAGAGAGACTGTGCAAGGAGAATTAACAGAATTATATTTACACTACATGTTTAGAATTATCATACGACCACAGTTCACTTTCAATCATTATACCTCTGCACAATGCCATTTGATTTAAACGTATTGTTACCACTGATTTGAGTCAGAATCGCCACAAATTAATTTTAAATGCATTAAACTGCATGATTATGAGGTAAAAAGTGTTTGTGCGGTGTTTGTTGCCGAAAATGTGCTTTAAATAATAAATAATAAATACATGATGATCACTTGCTGTCAAGGGCAGCTGCAACTTACTAATTATTTTTATTATGGTTACATATTAAATCGGGTTTTGCATGCCAAATGAAAATTATAGCACCAACGGTCAGACGTGACCTCAAATACTTTGTGCCTACCCTGGGCGTCCCCTGTTTGGATTATTTATATGAACTGTTTTTGTCTAAAAATACTCATTGAATTAGTGGTCTATCAGTGTGGAGTTCCATTGGGGAAAATAGAGTCTAAATCTTGAATGCAGTAATTCCCCAGTAGAGTTAACAGCAGCACCTTTGTTCATTTGTTGCTAAGGAAGCGTTGCCTGTTGTGCAGGAAAGAGGGATAGCAGTTTCCTGTTATGAAGAGAGGGTTTTAAAGAGCTGCTTTCCTCCAATCAGGCAACAGATGAGCAAAAAGGAAGCCAAAAGCATTTAGAGAAACTGATTTAGAACCTGTTTTTAGGAACGTTTGTTTGCCCAAATTATTAGAAACAGTGTTTGAAGACTACTAAAAAATTCAGCATTTACATGCTTTTTGTTATTATTTTTATAGTTACACATTTAAGCAGGGCACAGTTAAACAAGTAGCGTTAAATATTCTGACAGCTAAAGATTTAAGACACCTTTTCTAGGCTAAATCTAAATAGAATTTGCAATTGTTATTTTATTTAATTGCGGTTTTTTTTATTGTGAGAGCATTAAATTCTGTAAAAGATCCTCTAATAGGGGCACTGAAACATACCATCTCGTGACAGCAATGGAGCAGCTGTTCGTGAAAGTGCCGTACGCCACTGATTGTTATTGGCTTTAGATGTTTTTCTCTGTGGTTTCGGTCATCGATCCTTGTATTCCCGCGAGGGAGACTCGCTGTACCTCCTCAGGAAGCGCGCGGAAAACACCTTCAGTCTCCACGCTCAGAGCGGAGCGCGAGCGCATCTCTCTCATTCCTTCAGGAGGGAAGCGCGCGATTCTGAAGAGACCTGCTGCAACAGTCGCTAACTGATTTTTTTGGGGAAGAACGCCGTTAAACAAGCGATGGTGTGTTCATTGTTTACTTCTCAGGCTTTATGACAAATGCCACTGGAGTAAGTTCACGGCACCTCTGGATATATGCTGTTGCTTCGGCGGAATATCAAGGAATGATGTGGAAATATTTCACATGCCATGGTGGATGACATCCGACAATGAACGCCGGTATGAAACCAAGTAGTTCTGAGTAAACTTTTCAGTACAGTTTATTTATGTGATTTTTTTAGGTGAAACCTAAATATAATAATCGACATCCAGATCTGTGCACAGTTTTGCCGGGTATTTTATGAATTCATAGCATAGTGTAACAGTTATGTCATATAAGAAGTAACTAGAACTGTTTGTCTTTTCATCCTGTAGTAGTCCTTGTAAGCAAAAATTTAAAATGTTATTATCCCTAGAACGACAATGCTCTATTCAGTTATTTTTATTTGCATTTCTTAGTTGAATAACCTATATATATATATATATATATATATATATATATATATATATATATATATACACATACATGTGTATATATACAATATGTAATAGCAATATATATATATATATATATATATATATATATATATATATATATATATATATATATATATATATATATATATATAGGCTCTTTATTAATTCTACTTTAGTTTGTCCTGTTCACTTTTAGCCAGTAGGACTAAATTAGCAATGCACTTTACAGCCCATATCTGAGATCATGCACTGATGTCTTAGCACAGCAAAGAGTTTGTTTCTCCCTTTATTCCTCCCATTGTGTTTAACCATTTGTTTTAAGTGAATTCTTGTTGCATAATTCATATCCTGTTATTTTGCCAAGGGGACCTTAGTTGGGATGTTGATGTTTCTCTTTTTATTGTTCTTAAACGCACTGAAACGACCTTTTCAGCAAAAAAAAAAAAAACAGTCTGGGGGGTTGTGTGTCTGGGTGGGATTTATCACTGGAGAGTGAATCATGGGAAGTCTGACTAGAAGGAAGTGTATATGTGTTGTACAAAACTGCACTCTTGTAGAATAAAATGGGGAGGGGGGTTCATGGAGAAGACAGGGTGCGTTGTTAATGTCCTTCCCCTTTGCACTTCCTCTTTATAGTCCTTTCAGGAGAGTCTGCTGAAATAGTTAATTAGTCGTGTCAGGAAACAACATCTTAGCAGGGTGAGCACCAAGTGCATGGCGAGTTTAATAGGACGTGCGTCAAGGCAGGTAGCAAAAAACAGGAAAAGACAAGGGGTGTATGAGTTTTGTTAAAAGAAAGGGTGTGTTTCATCAAAAATGACCTAAAGGTTAACTCTCTGTGAGGAGATACACTTGGAAATCAATGGACGGGATCTTATTAGTTGTTATTAGTTCTTTTTCATCTGTCATAATTTGTATTATTTTGTATGGCTGTGAAAATACTGGTGAAAATACTGGTGAAAATACTGGTGAAAATATAGTGAGCATGTAATCACTCATTATGTCAAGACACATTATGTTTTAATGTAGATCAAATCATGCTACTTTAAATGAGCAGCTGATCTCATAATAGAGTATTGTCAGTCAGTTTCTAGATTATTTAAATTATTTCTATTGCAAGGGCAAGGATATCCAATTCATTATCAAAGTGTAATTTTCTTCTTTCTTTCTATTTGCAGATTTTTAGAAGCAATTTCAAACATATCAGCCAAGACAAAGCCATTTGACTATAACTGTGCTCCACCCTGATGTCAAGGCCTTGTCCTTCCACCCGAGGTCCTAAACCTCCTGTGGCTCCCAAACCAAGGCTAGCCTCTGAGGTAAGCCAAAGCATTGTGGGCAATGGGGACATAACATCCTCCGATAGACTGGAGCTGAACCAGGATAATGAATCAGATGTTGCGCAGGATGAAGCAGACACATCCAGAGACAACTGTACAGATGATGACGTGGACTTACCTGACAAAGTATTTGCTGTAAATTATGAGATAAATCATGACACAAGTTGCTGTAATGATATAGAGGAAGAATTACAAATGACAGTGGAGGATACAGTGGGAGAGGATGGAAATAAATTGCATCAGGCAGCTGAAATACAGCATTCAGCCTCTTCAGATTTATCAGAAGTGGTCGATGAAAGTCTTGAACCAGGAGATGAGGACCACAGCAAAAACACTGATGATACCAAGCCAGCTGAGAATGGAGAAGATGCTTGTATTGTACTTCAGGACACCTGTGCATTGTCTGATGATGAGACACTTACTAAAGAACAGCCTGTAGGTGAATCTGAAAGTCTGTATGAGGAGATTGAGGACCCATCATCAGATAGTTGTGCCAGTATGAAGCAGTATGAAGAGGACAATAGAGCAAAATTTGTTCATGAGGCACACGAAGATGAGACTGGACTTTCTTCAAAAGCTACAAACTGCAGTCAACCCTCACTATGTGAGGAATACCCTTATGATGTCATTGGCACACTGGATGACAACAGTACTTGGCAGGCTGAACGTGCAACCAAAGACCCATCTGGACGTTTCAGGTTTGCAGAGGAGACAGAGGATGCATTTGAGCCATACTCTGTCATTGAAATGGTGCCAAATGATTTGACTTGTACCTCGGATCCAGAAGCAAGATGCACTGATGATGAGTCTAGCAATGAGAAACCTATAGAGTCTGAGATCGCAACAGAGGGAACGTCAAACCAAGAGCCTTACTATGTATCATCGGACGATGTGGCAGATTTAGAGGAGGAACAGGAGAAATTAGAAAACGGTGTCTCTCAACCTACTTCTGAGGGTCAAGAGATGGCAGAGAATGAAGAAATGGATGACTATGCTGACATCAAAGAC
Source organism: Puntigrus tetrazona (assembly GCF_018831695.1). NCBI lineage: Eukaryota > Metazoa > Chordata > Actinopteri > Cypriniformes > Cyprinidae > Puntigrus > Puntigrus tetrazona. The sequence goes on along the minus strand of NC_056709.1, from coordinate 18,228,098 downwards.
ACTGACGGTGATGATCAGCAAGTGGAGTGTGTGTCGTCTGAAGATTACGTCGAGATAGGAGATGAAGATGAGCCAGTAAACATGGAAAGGAAAACCAAGGGCAAAAGTATAAGAGAACGATCAGCAAGAAGGGGACAAGCTCAGTTGAGTCAGAGGAACAGCTGCCAGCCACGTCTCAGACTTTGCAACATTACCGTTCCTGCTGACTTAGATGTAGGCAGAACTCCAGAACTAACAAACCGTGTGGTTTTTGCCCACACCACAGAAGCATTTGAAGAGGACATTGAGGAGCTGGACTGTCATATTGTGCCTTTCTTTGAAGACTCAGACACAGAAAGTGATGAACACATTTACGAGGAGGCTGGCTTCGACTCGGAAGGCGAAAATTTTATCTCTTTGGACAGGAAGAGCATTGTGACTAGATCCCGCTCGCTTTCTGGGAAAGTACCTGGATATGTTCCTGAGACTGTGCCTGAGGAGACAGGCACTGAGTACCAGTCTCACGACTACTACACTGTGGCCTTGGACCAGAATGGAGTTCCACATCCGAAGCTTTCAGATGAAACAGACGCAAATCGTGTAATTCCCTCATTAAAGCCAAGGCGCTTTCTTCTTTCTCCTCATTCATTTTCTGAGGGAAGAGATTTGCCATTCCCAGGTCACTTTGAGGGTGAGAAATCTCCTAGAGAGGAATGTAGATTGAAAAAAAAAGATGACACACTTTCTTTGCCCTGTGTGATTACTTCCTCTGGAAGCTTTTCTCAAAGAAGTCACCAGTCCTCCAGTGGCGTGTCGACACCTACATCTCTAGTTGATATCCCACCACCCTTTGAGTTAGCTTACATAACTAAGAGGCCTGTAACCAAAAGCTCTCCGTCACTTCTAATCCAGCATGAATCTCCTGACAACCCACAAAAGAAGAAGACTTCATTTAAACGTTTCTTAGCTTTAAAATTTAAGAAAAAATCTGAAAGCAAAGCCCGTGGAGATGGCAGTGTTCGCTCCTCCAGGTCCTCATCAGAATCTAGCCACCATGGACCGATTCGGGTGCTGGAGCTTGATCGAAGGAGTACAAGCAGCTCCCCACAGCTTCAGTCTCGTGTGGGCAAACCACAACGTAATTCAGAAATACCTACCACATTTCTGCTTTACAAAGAGAGGCAAAGAAGGCAAGGTGCACCCAAGAGTTATAGCAACAGGGGTATAGCCAGAGTCGAGTCTTTTGAGGACCGCTCTCGTCCCCCCTTCATGCCCCTACCCCTCACTAAACCACGCTCCATCTCCTTCCCAAGTGCAGATACCTCTGATTATGAAAACATTCCTGCAATAAACTCAGACTATGAGAATATCCAGATTCCACATGGACGACCTACTCGGGCAGTCACTATTACAGAGTTCTTCGATGACCACAATCGGACAGCAGCACCTGCCAATGAGAACGATGGCTATGTGGACATGAATAGCTTTGCCGGAATAGAAAACAAGCCCACCACTCAAGAGCAAGACCCTGAAAGGTATAGTCAGCTTTTTATACAAGTACATACTTAAAATGATAATTTTCCACATTGGTAATCATAAAAATGAAAAAACAGTGAACCAACAAACTATTTCAGGAAAACTTATTTCTGTTTAAGTCATCAAACTCTAGCATAAGATTGTCTAGAGAGTTATATTTTGAATGCTGAAACACCTTCCTCTCAACACAATGGCAATACCATCACACAAGTCTGGAGGAAGTGCTGGCCAAAACAATGTTAACAGGAAATTAGGCAAGTGTTTGGTCACTCTGATAGCTCAGCTTGCGCCTCTCTCTGTCTCAGAATACTTTCTGCAATCTTCCTGGCTGAGTAAACAGGAATTAAAGTATTACAGATATTCTAGAATACATTAAGAAACATTAGAGAGCGACAGAGAGAGGTTAAAACTGTTATCAAAATATGTTATCATGATTGTGAAAGTGATGTTACTTTTATGAAACAGATCTACGCAAGTTAATAGTAAACAACTTTACATTTTAGGCACATTATGGCCCAGTTGTTTTCGTAATCAAAATTGTTGCAAACAAAGCTAAAACAAGATCAGAGTGGCTGGAAAGCTACTAGCTGTTGTCTAAAGTGGTTTATAATTATGCAATCTGACTTGCCAAAGACTTAGATGTTCTGTTGCAGAGTAGTGGAGCAGCCTTTGGCATTGGAAAGATGGACTATGTTTGCAGGGTTGCTTTTCTGATTTTCTCATTTGCAGAATTTGATGGTACATTTGTTGGAGCACCCAATCTGTGTGAAAAAGAATACAATGCAATTGTTCAATGATACAAATAGTATGGGAAGAAAGTGGATTAAACGTTAGGGCTATTTTTCACCTTTATTGCAATGCTCTCACAGCCTGATGCAGCTGAGTGGAGGGGAATAGATGAGAAACCAGAGAGAGTTTCTGTCCTCTGGGTGAGCATTTTGGTAGCATGTAGTGTTATTAAACCAAATTCCCCAAGTGTGTTTCTTTTACTGGGCTTTTGGGAGATTTGTGGATTTACAGAGGTTTAAAGACGAATGACTTACTGACCTTCTTTCGACTGTATGACCCTCTCTGCCACCGTAGAGTCATCATTAGAAACCTCTGCTCGATTACCTCCAGTGTAGTCAAAGACCCTGACTTTTTCAAGTGGCCTCTGGGTAGCTTTTTAATCTGATTTTCAAATAAACACGAGGAACATTTTCAGAATTGCTTAGTCTTTCCATTGTTTATTGCTCCTTCTGCAGTTTTATAAAAAATATATATATTTTTCATAATTGTATTCACAATACGAGAAAATCTATTCTGAAAATGTGTATTCCACTTGACACTATACATTCACTTTCTAAGATTTTAATAGATTTTATTTTATATACACAAATTAAGCATTATAAATGTACTTTCTTAAAGCTCATCTTCATGGTTTAATGCAAAATAAAATCCATTACTAGAAATTAAGTAAAGTGATAGCTTAATATAGGTTCATACGATTTTTTTGCCATGGATTTTACCCTGGGCTATAGTGTTTATGTACCACACTTTTAAGCATCCTCCATTATTCAGAAGATGATATGGGAGCCAGGGACCTTTTTCTGGTGACATTATTGACTCATTGTGTTGCCGTGCAATCTAACAGCATTGCATGTTTGCAAATGGGCCTATGTGTCTGCACCATTAGCTGGTCTGTGTCCCAAGAGAATCCTCCGTCACTGCCGATGTTCTGTCTGTTTTTGTTTGTCATATTTTGAATGCTTGCAGAGAAAAATTGACGTTGCCTCTTTTTGGTGGATGGAGACACAATGACAGTAAACTCTTGGTGGGTGATTGATTGCAGATGCACATTTTTTTTTCATGCCTATGAAATGGTTTGTGCTCATTTCTGATCCTAAAAGGCAGTGGGTAGTGTGAGAGAATGACGGAGCAAGATGTGAAAGTCCTTCAGCATAATAGTGTTATAGTGTTATAAATACCAACTAGTGTGTGTAATGGGGATAATCATGTGTTTGTATGCAGTTCAGTAGGCGTGAAATAAAGTGCATATATCTGTGATATGTAATCAATGTGTTTTTGTAAGATAAATATCCATATTTCAAACGTAATAAACACTCTTTTCTCACTTTCACTGACTGTGGTAAGAGGAAGGCGTGCAATTGATGTACGACTCAGACCGGGAAGACTAAATTATTGTTGTTGTTTATTAGTACAAAGTGTTCTGTTTTTATTAAATAGTTTTTCGTTGCAACAAAACAAAACAAAAAAACATATGCTTTTACCATGATTTACAGAAAACAGAATTTATGACAAACTTTATCCCAAATAGACAGTAGCCTACTTATTTGTAATTTTACATTTTTAAATTTGCCACTATACCATTCTGACCATTTATTTTTAAGATTTCAAATGCAAGAAAATTACTTATTTTTATATCAATTTTAATACATAAAGGTCAAAATAAATTTGCACATAAATATATGCTACTGAATGATAGTGGAACAATATATATTCTCCCAGAACTTATTTGAAACATTTACTTGTATGTAATGTGCTTTGTATGTACATAGCATTTCTATTGATGTGGATATTAAAATGTCTTTGACTGAACTAGAATTTAATCATCAGAATTTTTCAGCTATATTATATTATATTGATACTTTGGCTCTTCGTTTTCATGTAATATTTATAGAATATGAAAATTACAACAAACAGAGCATCAAGCATAAAAAACTGGAAATACATTTTTAGATACTCAGAAGCATATTTTGAAACATACTTCCAGATAATTGAGAAAATAAGCATATCTTTTCATATACGTTCTGAGTGACTTCTGCATCTTGATGCTCACAAATTTGGGTGTGGATCTGGTCTGGTCCGGTCCAATTTGGGCCCGGTGCCTGGGGTTCTCAGGTCATTGCCAGGTTATCCCAAGAGGGGACGCACCCAGTCAATGAGCCTCCATGCCGCTGTTTACAGGAAATGCAGGACAAGGGCGAGGGGACAGGGTCAGTGGGATGGGGTGGAGACAGGCAATACCGATCTCCCAGACTCCCCTGCGACCCAAACAACAAGGCGAGGTGTGGCAGTCAGGAAAGCAAAGCTACCACAAAGATGTTGTTGTTGTCATCGTTCCCAGCTTTCTCCATCTCTTTTCTAATATTACAGTAAAGGCAGCAGCCAGTGTTTTTGACTTCAGTAATACAATATTTGCGAGGTGAATATGTACACATATTCTTCATATGGCAGATCATCTTAAACTACATGCAACCATTTTAAAAGCCATTTTTTACATTAAAGGTAATTGAAATGATTTTAAAATTATGACTAAATGAACAAAAACCCCATTTAGAAATGTAATGATCTCTTCTAAATCTTAGCCCCAGCAAACTGAAACTAAGCAAGAATATGCATTTTTCAGTTCACACGTGCTGCTCGTCACTCTCTCCTCATCTGCATTCAAATACGTTTTGTTAAATGAAGTCTGGTAATGAAGTCATCTCAGCGATGCTTATCTTCTATAATAGCACTATTACACAGATTCAGACAGAGAAACACTGGGGTTTCTAATGTATATTTTATTATCAAGAGTTTAAATCAATTGAATTACATATAACAAGCCTCAGGGAAACATCAGACAGTAGGACGTATAGGTGTGTTATAGGAAATCATTGCACTCTCTCTGTAATTTTCTGCAGTAAATTTAGCTCATGGGTACCTTAAAGCAAACAGCTTAGAGAAGTGCTTTGCTCTATAATTGCTTCTCATAAATGGTAATGTTGAAGTGTCAGAAGGATTCTGTAAATTGTCATTTTTGGGAGATAGAAAGATTATAGACAGTAAGATTGATGCAATTTTAAGAATTTTCTGATGCTTTTTTGTTTGTTAAATTAGTATTTTATAAATTATTTTATACTGTACTAATGTGATATATTCATATTGATTTCTTTCTTTCATTGGATTTTTATTTATTATATTATTTTGTTGCATTGTTTTATTGTTGTGTTGTGGCAGTCCCCTCTAAATGATACAAAATACAGATGTGTTCATAAAAATATCTCAGTATATCCTGGAGAGCTACATATTGGGTAGATTCAGTTTGAATTCATTCGAAAGTTGTTTCAGATAAAAGAAGCTTGTTTTGTCTTATGTTAACCCTCATTCCGATTTCACTGAAAATGAGTCCTCAGCTGGTCAGATCGCTGAAGATTGTAGTGATGTCCTGCCAGAAGGCTCCTATATGCTTCATCTGGGTCCTCTAAATGAACTGTCACCTTAGTTCGCACAGTTCAGCCGGCTATGAGCAATGATGAGCAATTTCCACATCCAGCCGCAGACATTGTGTGTGTTCAGTGTACACTGTCCTTGAGTACCCAGCTGGGTACCTCTAAACCTTTTGTACATTGACAATATGCACATACCCTAAGCTTAACTGCTTTGAAACTTTAATGTTGAATAACTTTTAATACCAGTAATTGCTAATGACTGTAGATAAGTGTAAGCACAAATCCACTCAAACACAAAAGCACAAGTTACTCTTAAGTGTGCACTTGAATATACCCTCCAGTATATTAGCAGCTTCACTATGTGCACATTTGCACATCCTCAGGGCTATCTTTTTTTGGTTTTAGTGCTCACCGCAGGATCACGAAGCCAGCCCTTCATGCCTTACCGTAAATGTCCTCGCAATCTGGCCCCAGCCATCCGTGTTACTACTGTAAGGAGGATCGGGGGAGAAAAAAACAAATTATTCTCACCAGGTCTTGTTTAAATGAAGAGGGGGAATTTGTTTCTCCTTGGCAAAGGGTAATTTCTGCTCGGCTAGACACCAAAGTGCCCTCTAATATAAAACATTGTGCTTTGAGAGGGTTCGTTTCATTGTTTTTGATGTGGAAAGACTGGTTTGTGATGTTTGCTGCATGCAGTGTTCTGATCGCAACTGTTTAGTTTCTCTTCTGGGATCTGTTAGTCACAGCTACAGTAGTGGACTTTGTATCAGTAGAGATTAAATATAAATTTACACATTAAATTTAGGATGTTTATCCTAGGATAAAGGCTGAAAACTAAATACAGCTCATTAAAGTGAATGATGTCTTAAGAAGATGGCTTATTAACCAACATATAAAAATGGTCTAAACAGTGTCCCTTTTGAATCAAAAGTAAACATTTTCTATAATTCAGGGTCAAAATCCAAGGTTAAGTGTTGTATGAATGCCTACAGTAACTTACCCATAGTGATCATAGTGAATTTAACTCTCTTTCATGTTTCATCTGTTCACAGTGCCTACACTGAGCCATTCCCTGTTTGTTCTGTGTCTGCCACTGTGTCCAATGAAGAAGACCATGGACGCACATCTGAGGAAGAGGACGGTTGTGGAGACCACTGTTATGACCGACAGGTCAGCTATTGCAAATATCCTTATGACAGTGCTTGCTAGACTATAGTGACACATACACAAATCAAGGTGTAAAGGTTTGGGGTCAGTAAGATGTATCTTGAAAGGAATTTTGCATTATGAAAGATGTTATTTCAAATAAATGCTGTTCTTGAAATTTCTGTTGTTCAAAGAATCATGAAAAATGAAAGAATTTGCTTTAAACTGTAATAAAATCTCACAGTGTTACTGCTTTTACTGTACATTTTAATCAAATAAATGCCGCCTTGGTAAGCTTAAAAACATTTTTAAAATCTTACTGACCTCCAATAAAGTGTATTATCAAGGGTTTTGACATTCAGGGTGTGAGAGTCTGCAGAAAATGTGAGAAATAAAAAAATATTTGCCTGTATGATCTTACACAGAACTCTGTATACACTTTTACTGTAGTACCTCTTCTAACCTTTATACTGTTACCCAAGTAATCACAGCTTTGCATGCTAAAGTAGATAAAAACAAGGTCCCTCCCTGATAAAAAACTGGAATTCCCTGTGTGTGCAATTTTTGTGAGATCCAGGTTCATACGTCTCCTGGCAGTTTAGCGCTTCAGTGAGAGGCGGACCCCACCCCTTCCCTCTGCCACTGTAATATCAGCCGGGGCCCCGGCCTTGTGACGCCTGCTTCCTTGTTTTCTTCGTCTTTAAAAAGAAAAGAATATCTGGGAGTAACCTATCCCAGCCTGATTTCAGCATAACAACAAGCTGGAAACAAGCCAGCTGCACTGTAATTAGTTTTATTATGGATTTTTATACGTGCATAAAAGTGTCCCTAGCACAGATATTAAAGACATTATTAAAATCTAAACATGGATACATAATAGTGAAGTCTCAGCTATGCAGTTCTCCTAAATATGTCCATTCCGTAGTAACACTCGTGTTCAGACAGCTGTGATTAGCTTGCAAATCAATGGTGGATTTGTGCTTGCCACGAACACAGCGTCTCATCCATAATGCATCTGTGCTTAAAGCGGCAAGTCCAGGAAAGCGTTCTCATTTACGTTGTGCTTTAATGAAATAATCAGTCTTCTTTTGACAGCATTGTATGAGAAATTAGATCAGAACACCCATCCCTCCCTCACTCTGTCTTCATCTAACCCATCTATGTATCTGCCAATATTTATATATATAAATATCATCTGTACATTCCTCTTTACCGTGTTCTGTGACTGAACTGTGTGTACTTGAACTCTTTAAACACTGGGTTTCTTCATTTATCTCCCATGGCTTTCTTTTCTGTCACTTTCAGATTGATGGCCGATCCAGGGCCTACTATGTTGCCAAAGACCTGGTGGACTCAGAAAGAGAGTGAGTGTTTGTCTCTGTCTGGATTTAAACACGTTCCAAATACAGTGCAGTTGTTTTTCATGTGGTGTCCTTCAGGGATCTTCTTTATCCAGACCCTGTCCACATCTTTATCACTGTCTAGTCTTATTCACTCAACAGCTCCTCTGATATTCGAACTGACAGCCTATTACTGGACTGTCTGCCTTAAGATACAGCATTTCAGCAGCGGCTCAATGAGTCATTATGTGTGTAGATTTATTAAACGTGATCCACTATCCAAGCGAGCCTGCTTTTTTCCCCTAAGCCCTTCAAATCTATTTGTTACGTATCAACTGGCTTCATTAATCAGCTGTCTAGATGATGGCATCACTTGGATGATCAGGAATATATCTACTTGACAGAACCGAACAGCTGTTTTTGTGTATTTGTTTTTTATTTTTCTGCTAATAGTAATGTCTTCTCTTTTTAATAATACACAGACACGTGAAGGCTTTGAAGATTCTCCAGGAGGTATGAAAATCTGTTTTTATGTATATATATAAAATATAGCAACACCCTGGAAACCACTGTAGTCCTAGCTTAAATCATAATTTGAGCGACTTTTGCATGAGCACACCTACAGTATGTGATGATTTATATTTGATTTCATGAGAAATGCAAAGGTGCCGTAAAAGGGCTCTTTATAATTAGTATTTTGCTGCTGCTGTCACTACCTGTGTTTGTCTTGACAGCCAACTGCAAATGTACAAATGTACTTTGCACCTTTATGCAATTACGTTTGCGCATACATTGAGAGACGCACATGCTCGAATGGGGGGGGGGGGGTTGTTACAAACCTTTATCAGTGTTATTTCAGTAACTGAGACTTCCTGGCCTTAACAACCTTGTCTTGAAAAAGTCAGCCTGTGAGTGACGCAATACCTACGCACCAGGCATTTGTTTTGGGAATCTTCTCATGGGTCTCGTCACTCGTAAACATAAATACATTTCAGTTTTGGCTATAAGCCCCAAAACAACTTGTCAAGGTGGGTGAACTGACTCTAATTTATCTTTTTGATATCAATTTAAAACATATTACAATTAAGTATTCAAAGTGTTGTAAAGGGATTTTACCCAAATATAAAAATGTCATCATTTATTCATTCATAACCTGTGTGTACTTTTTTCTTTTGAACCGTTATTGCTTTAGGTTTAGTATTTATTTGGCAACACTTTAATATAGGCAACACTTTAATTTCCACTAATAACTAGTTGCTTATTAGCATGCCTCTTGTTAACATACTGGGTGTTTATTAGTGCTTGCAAAATATATATTCTACATGACCATATTCTACAACCGCTTTAGGAGTCACTGAGGCAAAAATAGTAGTTGATGGTTTGTTAATAGACAGAAATGGACCACAAAATGAGGTGTAAGATGTTAAATATTAATTAATTTATTATTTTTGTATTTTTTTTTTAATGTATATTCTGTTGCTATTTTTAAATTAAATTAACAGGAAAAACTGGCTTAGCAACAAGCTGAAAAGCCTATAACTTTTAACAATTGCATTGGCTATTCACACTGTACTTAATACTGCTCTGTCATGTAGTATGTCTAATTTAAGTTATCATTTGTTTTCATTAGCTCTCCCACTCTGACAGCCAAAGTGTCTTTCTAACCTGGTTCCCTAGTGCTGAGTGTGTGTGTGTGTGTGTGTGTGTTTGTGCATGGCTTGCAGGGTCTGTGTGAGTGATGAGATTAGCCAGAAAAAAACTATAACCTATTGTTTTAAACACTGTCCTCTAGACTGTAACCTCATAACCAGATTTAGCACTTTTGTTTTCATGATTAATACAATATGTATCCCAATTATCAAGTCGAGGCGGGGCTGAAAGAGCAATTTAACACAATCCAGTGGGAACTAAAGTTCTTCATACGGTGCACCTTATGTAAATTACTATACTTCATATTCACCATTTTAATTGCCTCATTTGAATAAAATAAGCCATAGTCAATAGAATCACTGTCCTATTAAAGACTAAAGAATGCTAATCATATACATGCCCGTGTGTCTCGTATGCATATGCTGTATTGTATTACAGTAGAGCTGTAATTATAGTTCCCCTTATTCATACATAATGCTGTAGATTTGCATTGAGCAGCGTAGTGAGGGATCGTGAATGGAGCCAAATGAATAGGCACATCACAGCAAGTGCTGCAGCAGTATTTCATGTCTAGCTTTCGTTTGAGGGAATGTTCAGTTTGATATTGATGTACTATAAATATTTATACTGCATTTAACAATTAGCGGGTATGTGGAAAAGATAAAGATGTCATTAATCACTGTGCTGTGCTGTGCTGAATAATAATGAGCTGGAGGACTGAGTCACCTTGATTTTCTGTCCACTATGACATCATTAAATCAGTGTTCAGCTGCTGTCAACGGACTTTGAGGGCGTTTCTTTCCCCACTGTTGCTTGGGGATTTGTACAGTTTTTTAGGTTTAGCATAAACATCTCTTAAAGGTACTTGCCAGTACTGATTCGTTCAATTGTTCCAATGTTTGTTATTGAATAACACAAAGAATATCCAGAAACTGTCCTTAATGTGAGATTATGCTTTTAATTGTAGTGTATGTTGCTAGGCATGTGATTTTTGAGAATTTGCTTCTTTTTGAGCTACGAATGAAAGCATGCAGTTGCATAAATGGATACAAGAATGCAAGTACCTCCCACCAGCCCATTAATTTCTTGTGTCATGGTTTATGCGTCTTAACTGTAAGAAAGCAATAAAAGTGTAATGAGACTTAAGAAAGCATAAGGTTAACAAAGCACTTTCATTAAATTTAACATTTGGAAACTGGTCGGGAAGTTTTAGTTGTTGAGATGCTATCGGAGGAAACAAGTTGCATAGTGCCTTGGAGGACTGTATAACAGCTCTGAGTTATTTATGAGAGAATTGACAAATGCTGACATGGCTGTGATCGATACTCATTGATTCATGTGTGAAGCTTAGAAAGGAATTCCAGCGTATTACTCCCAGCTCGGCCGATTACACTCTGTGTGCGCATGTCTGACTTTGTTTTATGTCATCACTTTTCTCATAACGGATACACATTCCCTAGCGGCTTTGCTTGTGAAGATTTTAGAGCGTATTTCATCCTGATTCATAAGGTACATGATGTGTCTATATAGTGGGTCAGGTAAATCCTCTCTGGATGCTGAGCTATCAGGCTAGTGGTCCCCGAACAGGCCAGCTCATGTCCGCTCAATTTAACTGTCTGTTACGGCCAAAACAAATATATTCAGCAGAAACTAATAACATGTTCACATGACGGGTGGTATTGTGGACTAAGATTGTGTCAAAGCTGGAGGCTCGTGCACAGGCTGCTTTCAGCTCAATCCAGTAGCTTAAGCCTGAAGCTCATGGGATGAATGTGGTCAGAGTTCAATTCACAGGCAGGAGAGGACAAGTACAGATTATCTGATCTACTGTATTCGCGCACAAGCCAGAGGAAGCTGGTATAGTTCTTGACATTGTAACTTTTGCCACTGTTTTTAACATAGATAATTATTTCTAATTAGTTTTTAACCATAATTGGATGTATTTTACAGCAAGTTTTTCATTTAATTTACTTTTCGTTCTGTATGTGCACTAGAGTACCTAGAGTTTCTGCAAACCATTCCAAATTCTGATTCTGAAAAGGAAATCTTGTTAAACGGATTTAAACATGATAATTTATGTTTTAATAATTTATGTACACTTTTATTGGCAGCTGTAATAATCAAGCGTTACAGAATATTTAAAGGAATAGCTCATCAAAAATGAAAAAATTCTGTAAAATTACTCACCCTCAAGCCATGCAAGATTGCATCACTTTCTCACCAATGGGTCCTCTGCACTAAATGGGTGCCACCAGAATGAGGTCAAACATCTGAAAAAAAAAACATCATAATCCACAAGTAATCCACACAACTGTAGTATGTCAATTAATACAAAAATATTTGTTTGGAACTGTTTTAGACAGATTTTGCTTGTAAACAGTTCTTGATCTGTGCCTATTTCTCTCCTGAGACAGACTGAGAAAAACAATATTATGGATAGAGGACTCATATTTTAACCTGCTTCAATAGTTTAATGATGAATTTGTTTGTTATAAACATACATATTTCACTTTACAAGATGTTAATTAATGAACTTTCAGTTGATGGAGTTGTTTGGGTTATTTGAACTCTGATGGTACCCATTCAATGCAAACTATCTTGAACCCTCTTGAGTGGCCTTCGGGGTGAGTAAATTGTTAGCAAATGTTCATTTGCGCCTTTGCATTTTGTTTTGGAATATTTAATTTCCATGATTCCTCATGCTAGTCCACTTTCTAACAGGATTTCCGAGCAGCAGTGGAGGCAGCAGGAGATGATGAGGAACCACTGTTAGAAAACGGGAAGCTAGACGAGATCCTCAGCACTCTTCCTAAGGCCTACCACCTTCACGATGAAATCCTCAATGAGCTGGAGACTCGCATAAAACAGTGGTTAGAACACACACACTAAAGCACATTGACTGATGTCCAGTAAACTACAGCACATCAATATCCAAAATGTACACATGCTTATGCAGACATTTAATAGCATGTCATTCCATAAAAAGTCCTTACTTGTGTTATGTGCATCCTTTACAGGGTGCTAATGCATTCACTCCGCTTCTCTGTACTATATGCATCTCCCCACCTGAGCCACATACTAATATGGACAAGCTGATGTGTTCTTGTCCACATTACATTACATTACACACTCTTATCTCTTTCATAGCAGTACATATGATGTTACAGTAGCACAATCCATTATAATGGCAGCATGGGTGTCCTTGGATGCCCTCTAAAATGTTCTCGCTGTTTCTCATTCATCTTCAGGGAGGACAGTCCGAGAGTGGTTGATGTCATATTAACGCGCCGGGCTGAGTTTTCATCCTTCGCAACCTACATCTCTGACTACGATCGCAGCATGTCACAGCTGGAGGAGAGCTGTAGACAGAGTAAAGCCTTTGAGGATGTGGTAAAACAGTTTGAGGTGAGGTCTGACAATCAAATGTGTTTGGTTTGTTTGGTGCACTGATGCCAGTTTAACTGAGCTGAAAACAAAACTGAATTGATAAAACGTTGCCTTTCAATTACTAATTTCGTTTTGAGTCAGAAATTAAAAAAAGACTTGTTTAAGCTTCATGTAACCTATTTTGCGAAACATTTTTAGATAACTTCTCACAGTTGTGTTCTGCAGTTTTCTGTTCAGTTCACCTTAGCAGCCGTATTTCACAGAGGCTCCGCTGAATCATTTAATTGGTGGGTGGTTGGTGGAGTCACTGACCACACATTTCAGTGGTGATCGGGATCACCAACGACAAGAAGCCAGCTGTCCTCGCTCATTAATATGCATGAGCATCTGTATTCAGGGAAGCCTCGGTGGGTGGTAGACTCAAAATTAGACCCTCAATGTATAGCAGGAAAGAGAGAAAGAAAGGCTGATTTAGCCAAATGTGCTTTAAATGTGGCATTGTTGTCAGCCGCTCGAATTGTAAAGTAGAAATGTGAGTAGATTTCTTCTCATGCGCATGAAATGAGCTTGGTGAAATGCTCAGGGGTTTGTGAAATGAGTGCTTTTTATGCTTTTTAGATCAAGGACTGCATCTTTAATAATGTGTGACAGCCTGCCGTGGCTTCAATAGCAGAGGTTCAAGATCCAAATAACCCCAGAGTAATGAAACAAGATTAAGATGTAATTTCTGCTTATAACAGCACATATTATTCATCACAAAGCTTTTCCACACAATGTAATTCATTTGTGGGTGTGAAATGTGCTCACTCAGTGCTCTCAGTGAGCCCAGGTCAGTATGAATGCTGTAACGCTTATAGGCTTTGACTAGGTGATGTATGTACTGAGCAACACTGGTTGCCTTTGGTCACTCTGTACTAATGAAACCAATAGAGCTGACTCTCAGTGGTGTATCACCACGTAAACACACACACACAAGTCAGGAACTTTTCCTTATATTTCTCTTATCCTGACAGCCATTTGTCTAGCCACCACTGACTTGTTTTATTCGCCCAATCTGTGCAGAGATGCTTCTCTCGGCTCGTTAAATGGGAGGAGATGCAGTTGTTTTATTGATCAGGGCCTGAAGGTGGACAAGTCGGGAGTTCAAACACCCGCTCGACTTTATCAGTATATGCCGCCATTGTAGCTCTTTAGAAATGTAAAATGTTGAAATGTTAGTGGATCACTTCATCAAGAACATGTCTGGGTCATATTTCACCCCAAACGTATTCCGTTTAAAACAGTATGCCTGTTTTAAAAACCATACGATTTAATTGAATTATAACATTTAGTCTTTTTCATTATTATTATGCATAATGACATATTCTGTAATGTAAAGCAAGATTAATATTTGAAGTTAACATTTTAAAGTAATAGTGTGTAATTGAATTATTTGTTGCGTAACTTTAAGTATGCTGTTTTACAGTGAGAATGAGAATCACTGAGAATAAATTAAATTACTAAAAAAACTGTCTGGTGCATTACAGTAAGAAGAATTTGAGGGATTATTTTAATTGACAGTAAAGCAATTAAAAATATTTTAGTTATTTTAGAACCTTTTAACAGTGTAACATTTATTGACATTTATTTTGACATTTATTATTAATTACATTTATTAAAGACAGTCTTAGTTTAATTTAATTTAATTTAATTTAATTTATTTTATTTTTTATCACAGGGTGAGATTCCTACACATATATATCTCTATCTGTTATATTTATCATCTACTTAACACATGGTAATAAATGTGGATTTTACTACATGGGTTTCAATGAAGTGATATTTTGTTCAACAGCAGCATTTGAGCTTTTTGAGGAAGGCTAGTAATAGATGCATTGAGGATCGAGGATGCATTAGGAATTCTCTTCTCTGAAGCCGAGCTTGAGTAATCTCATTTTGTGCGTGCGTGTGCGTGCTGGGTTGATGACAGAGATGAAGTATCTACAGTAGCTGATCTGATCACCGCTGTGGCCTGATAGGATTAAACCCTGTTCAGCTAGACTGTTTACGAGGGTTTTCACCACGAACGTGTGCATGTGTGTTTATAAGTATCTGGCGTTGTGTGTGTGTGTGTGGGTGTGTGTGTGTGTGCAGAATGTGTAAGGAGGAAGAAGACAAAGATGGGCTGATCTGAAAAAGAGCAAGAGAGACAAAGAAATATGTATACATATATAATATAGTTATATTAGTGCTGTCAAACAGTTAATTGCGAGAAATCGCATCCAAAATAAAAGTTTTTGTATATATAACATGTGTATACTGTGTATATTTATTATGTATACGTAAATACAAACACATGCATGTATGTATTTAAGAAAAATGTTAGGTTTATATATTAAATATATATTTTATATAATATAAATATAGAAACGTATACATGTAAATATTTTCTAGATGTATAATAACATATGTGTGTGTGTTTATAATTACATAATAAATAAACACAGAACACACACACATATAGATATAGAGAGAGATGAAGCTTAAGACTAAAAGGGCAAGATATATATAGTATATGTGTTTAGTATACTATATATTGACTTAATCATGCAGTCTCAAAGGTTATGTATGCGCTATGATCCGGCATGGCGTTTCTTTACATGTGTATTATTACTTTATAGTGTTGCTCTGAAATTGTACAGGTGGAAAGGACAAGATAAAGACAGAACAAGACACTGACACAAATACCCACAGATCTGGCATTTAGGCAATGAGGCGGAAAAAAGCTAATTAGCCGAGCAGTCTTCTTAAACAACCCCCAATTAAATCAGCTGTCCATGCAGACGCTGCTTCAGCCGGACCAGTGCCTGATTTGTGTAGCCTGTCTGTTCTCTGGCACGAGCCGACATTCGTTCTCCTGGCTGCGTCTCAGCTCTACTAAATATCTGCACTTACACACATACACAAAGACTGGGCCGCTTCTTCAGTACAAATGTCAATTGGATTGCAGTTTGGTGCAAGTGTTCAGTACGAGGCTGTTCATTAGTTCTGCTGCCTTTAACAATGAGACCATGTTGTGCTTAAACACAGGAATCTGACAGGCTTTATGGTCAGGATGAGGCTCACTGCTGTACAGGAACGATACAGAGAGGAAGTAATTAGATAATGGAGGACAGGTGCAAGATATTAAGATCTGAAGAAGGAGGAAGGCTAAATTCATACCTAAAAGTGCCAAATGTAGGCTTTCTAATTTATACTAATCTAATTTAGATTTAGATTCATTTTATGCTTTAAAATTTGGTCCTAAGTTATAAATGTTTCATAATGTTGATATTACATAATTAACATTTAACTTGTATTATAATTATACATTTTAACCTTTTAATATATGATATACATCAGTATATCTAGTAATATCTGTGTAAAATAGACTTGTTTATGAAAGTTTGTATCAAGTTTACTCCATTTAAGTATACTTTTGATTTTGTGCATTATTTAATATTTAATTTTACTCCATCTTAATATTTTATGATATATTGAATGAAATCATAAGCATATATTATATGAAATTTAGCACTTTGTTTACTTTTAAAGTGCATTAAAAATTATTTATTATTTATTATTTGATATTAACTATTTAATATAGTTGCATATTTTGATTTGAAATGAGAAATACATCAATTTAATAAATTTTAAAGATTAAATATGAACTGAATTTTAATTAATTGACTAATAAAATCTTGGTCTTTTTTACTTTTTACAAAAATAGAGAATATAAAGAAAATATCTGCACTAACAAACTTACATTTAATTAAATTAAATATTTTATAAAACATTAAATGGATATCAGTGTATAAAAAGTTATGTGTAATACATTGTTAATATAATAGTAAGCATGTATCTTGTAACAAGGACACCTTAAAATAAAGTGTTACCAATTGAGCCAGTGTTGTATTTTTTACTTGAATTGAATAAAGTAGAAGAACACAAAGAGAAATCATAAATGCGATGGAGCAAACCTGTGAATTATGATGATGATGATGATGATGACAGTAAGGTTATGGCACAGTTAGAGAGCTGGTGTGGAAAAAATAATGAAACCCAGAGAGTGCCTTTCAGATGTGTTGTGGGAATGATGTTGTGGCAAACTGGACAAACTGAATACTGGCTTGTGATCTTTTATCTTGAAGCCACAACTGTTCACACTGCTCACAAGGTCATTAACCGCGTCCCTTTTTCCCTTTTCTTGTTGAAGATCTCAAGCACTGTCCCGTGTCTCTGGATGTCCATAACTCTGAAGTTATTTGCCCTTATCTGCCCTTTACTGACCTCTCACGTCCCCCCTGGCTCCTCAGAGCACGCATGAACAATGATGTGTCAAAGTCAATTAGGCCTTGATTGATTTCTTCTCACCGCATGTTTGACTGATTCACTTGTTCACTTTTTCTCCCAGTGAATGATATAATTGGGATGGAATTGGATGGAATGAGGCGTACTCGGGGTTTTGTGTAGCTGGAAAAAGGGAAGGTCAATGAATAACCTTGAAATGGGCTTTTCTAAGTGGGGCCACTGTGATCTACGATACTGTATCTCATGGGTCAAGAGAGCACACAGGTAGCATGTAGCATGACTGCGCGCGTGAGTTTTAAGGGACAAACTGTTTTGTGTTTTTGGAGATCTATTTTTGCCTATACATATATGTGCAGCATGTGCAGATGCTGTGAAATAATAATTGTAATTCATTTCTAGCTAGTAAAATGGTTCACATATTTGGTAAACTAAATATTTCTCTTGCTGTACCCTCGTGCCATTATGTAAAAACAACAAAATGGCAGCTTCTTCAACAGTTTTATCATGAGGATTAGATTTATCATGAATGCAGCTTTAGTGTATGATACTATTAATTTTGGTATATGTGTGTTTTTCTTCTGTATGTCTGTATTTACAGCAATAATATGTTTGCATGTATTGTATGTTGTTTCGTGTGCCTTTTCTAATATGCATGTGCGTTTGTATTCCAGACACAAAATGCAGAAGGAGTTCATGTTCCTCTGAAACACCAGCTGCTGCGGGTCATTGTGCGCGTGCTCCAGTATCGTATGATCCTCACAGGTAAACACTGTGCGATTCAAATATTTCGTACAAATGATATTTTTCTAAATTGATACTTTACCGCATTCAGTCAGTAACTTTATTTGGTAAATATAAAGAAGTTGTTTCGGCTACTAGGCTATCGCAGGTGGAGGATTGTTTATAGCCTTTCTCACAGCAGCTAGAATAATTAAATGGATAATTTTAATGGCAGATTGTAATCCAGAAAGGATTATGTGTTTAGGAAATAAATGCAAATGAAATTAAATTATATTCCAGTTTTAAATGTGCAGCTGATTACTGATATTACACAAGATTTGAATAAAAAAAAAAACAGTTTGAAGAGAACATAATTAGCTTTTTTGAATGGCATGACAGTTAGTTTAGACTGTACGGAAATTTAAATCTAATACACACGACTCATAGTCACGCAATACTGAATCATTTAAGAATAACATATAACAATTATAATAATTTGATGAGCTATCAGATCTTTAGATTAAATCACCATTGGTAGCGCGATTTATTGTAATGCTTTTTTCCTCTGTTGGTCAGAACAAACATGGCAGACTTAACATGGCAATATACTGTAAAAAATCTTATTTGGGTCATATATTCCTAGACATAGGCTAGAATACAGGATCGCGAAGTACAGTAAATGTCTCCTTAGGTGCAGTAACTGACAGCTACACCTACTCCTCAAACATTATATTCATGCTTCACTCAAACAAGATAACACACAGCTGCAATTCCAGATTTTCAAACATAGATGGCAACAAAGAGGCAAAGCTTACAGACAGCAGCTTTAGGAAAAGAAGAGAAAAAATGTGTGCAATTTGTTTATTGTTCATTAAGACTCACATTTTGAAATGACATTTTGTCATCTTGTTTAAACTTGTTGTCTTGGCAACTAAAATAATTAGTGCTGTTGAATGATTAATCATGATTAATTGCATCCAAAATAAATGTTTTTGTTTACATAATATATGTGTGTGCGCTGTGTACATTATTATGCTTATAAATGCACACATATGATATATATTACTTGTATTTACATGCAACAAATGTATATTCATAAAATGTTTATTATATATAAATATATTTAATATAAACAACATTCTTCATTAATATATACATGCATTTGTGTGCATTTATATGTACATAATAAATATACACAATACACACACACATAAATGGTGTAAACAAAACTTTTATTTTTGCTATTATTCGTTGGACAGGACTAAAAATAATATAAATGTAAAAGCTGAAGTATTCAAATTACTAAAATGAAAACTGAAATAAAAATACATGAAAGCTGAATAGAAATATTTAAATACATTTAAATACAAATTTATTAAAATTACAAAGCACATAGAAAAACTAAAAATATAAAAAAGTAGTGTAATAGTACAGAAATAATGCAAAAAAACACAATTATAGTGTTCTACATTTATATCAGTCTGCAACAACAGTCTATATTTATTAAACTAAATAATAAAACTACTTTCTCAACTACTTTCTCATCTCTCTGAGATATTAGTGTATAATTGTCAGTGTCTGTTGCTGACTTGCGGTCCTGGTGTTCATGTTTTGATATGTGTATTTCACTTATGAATGATTTGTCTCTTAAGTAAACTTCACCATACAAAGGCTGCCAATGACTGTGAGGTTGCAATAAAAATGTGTTGCGATAATGTAATGTCTGTTGGATTTTGTACATAAAGACCGTTTGAGTTTGCTTAAAAGAACATGGGATGGTGAAATAGAAGCTATTTTGTCTCTTTATAAGTAATTTGGTTTTCATCTCATTCTTTCCAGACTACTTAAACAACCTCTCTCCGGATTCAAAAGAGTATGAAGACACACAAGGTATTGTTGTCTCAGTCTCTCTCACACAATGATGACCACTGACCATGTTTGAACTGTGAAAACATTAATTGTGCTTATGACTGCAACTTTGTATCGACAGCTGCGCTGGTAATCGTGTCAGAGGTTGCAGACCAGGTTAATGACAATCTAAAACACGGGGTGAGTTGTTTCTGTGCACGAGAGAGAGAGAGAGCGTGTTGTATTGTTGACACACGATGAAAAAAAAAAAGAGGGGATATGATGTCATCATAGTGTACCAGGTGTCGAGAAACAAAGAGAGTAGTGTGAAATCAGCCAGACACACACACACACACACACACAAACGCATTCACAGATACAGAAACCTTCTGTTTCTAGCCTTATTCGTTTATTTTTCCCATCCGCAAATCAATTCTGTTTCTCATTCTTACTCTTATGTCTTTTCATTGCAATCGCAGGAGAACCTGCTTCGTTTGGTCCACATCGACTACAGCGTGAAAGGAAAACGAGACCTTCTTCAACCAGGAAGGGTACATTTAGCTTCATACGATTTATTTATGGTTTCATGTTTATAGTTTATTACTGTTTTATTGGCAGTAAAACATGAAACACCGGTAACAGTTATTACACATCAAAGGTTTAAGTGAATAACACCCTTACCCATAAGTCACCTGGCCTCTTGCACTTGTGTGTTTTGCAGGTTTTTGTCAAGGAGGGCACTTTGATGAAGGTCTCTCGGAAAAGCAGGCAACCCAGACACCTCTTCCTGGTATTTTGTCATGCTTCTTTCTACTTATAATGCGATTAATTACATTAAATGTGCAATTCTTTAAGTATATTTTAAAAAACTATGCCTGCAAATAATATTTATTAATTAATATAATTAAATATAAACCAAAACTTCACTTAGGTGCGCTTAAAGCAAGTAAACTTTCATAACATGCTTAAGTACACTTTTAAAAAGTGTACTTTGTAATAACGTCAGATGAAACATTTATGTTAAAGTACATTTTAAATCATTACATTTCAATAATAATTTTTCATGAAGAAATACTTGATTATACATACTAAACTGATACTTCATCATTACAAATGTGTAATTACAAATTCAAGTTTCAATAGAAATTACATTTAAGTACATTTTAGTTTACCATAAATGCTTGTCAATACTTGTCAGTGCACTTTGACCATATTTTATATGCAATGAACTATGAAATTACTTTTATAAATGTACTTAAGTGGGGGGAAAAGCACTCTTGCATAGTATTTCCGCATTAACATGGGTATATTTACATTAAATAAGAACAGATGGCCGTTTGGAGCTCAACTGACTTTGTGTCTAAAAAAATTACCAATCGAACCAGTTGGCAGAGTGGTACCATTAAGAGCTTCTCTTTAAGTTAGACCTGTATCACTTACTGTGTCTGAAGGCAAGTAGGCATTGCATTCTCAAAGCTATAGCTGAATTTAGTTTTATTATACAGTTGGTTGAAGCCAAATACTGTCATTGCAAAGAAAAGTCTGAAGTTAGTTAAACTAACAGCATGTTTGAAGCTAGTTGCCCGACACATTGCATTTAATATTTAGTATTGAGCAGTTATTGACAGGTATGTGTATTGTTGATATTTGTTCATTCAAAATGGCAGTCAGTTTCCTAGAGAGTGTGTGAGCTGGTTTATATGTGCCATAACTGTATAGCAGCCACTGGAGGCTACGTTAGCTACACCCACCCCTCTTTATAGCGTTCTTGTTTTCGAGGGTCGTACTTCCTCTCAGGATGTCTGCTGTAGGTCATTGGATGCCAGCTTCCTGTGTTGGGACTTTACTGACAGCACACTGAAGACTAGGGCCAGCGAACAACAGATCGACAACACTGTGCCACCGCAGCTGAAAAACAACACTATAAACATCAGTTGTGCACTTGTTTACCTGAAGTATATTTCCTTTGTTACTTCCACTCAGACGGTTTTCTGAATGTCTCAGTGACAATATTTTTAGAAGAATGGGCTCTGATGAGATGTTTTAAATAATGAAGTGTCTATTAAACTAAGTACATATAGCCCGCCTTGTTGGCAGAGGCTATTTACACTAGCTCCGCCCACCAACGGGTGATTGTTAACGTTACAAATGACCATCGACTGTCGCCCGCTCCAGTGCTGCAGATAAACGTATCATGCTCATTTTAATGTGATTGATCCCGGTTTGCATCCACTTTTTTTCAAATTTCAAATGACATCAAAAATGTTGAAAATAACGTATCGGGTAGGTGTAGGGGGGGCTTTGTTGTCCCAATAAGGTGGTATCTGTTTGATAATTTGAATTAAAAGTAAAATTTACACTCAGTAAGTTATTATTGCATACGGTTTTAGAAGGTGCTACAATAGTAAGCTGCGCATAATTGCTTATATTTGCAATAAGCAGTATACATAGCAGGAAATCCTGCTGTTTTAATGTAGTGTAAATAGAATCTAAAGCAATTTGCACTTAGTGTAAATAGCCTCTTGTCAGGGTGTACAACGGGAATACAACAACATCGATCTTTTAATCTTCCAAACACAACATAAATGTTATCCTTGCA
This sequence comes from Puntigrus tetrazona, assembly GCF_018831695.1. Classification (NCBI taxonomy): domain Eukaryota; kingdom Metazoa; phylum Chordata; class Actinopteri; order Cypriniformes; family Cyprinidae; genus Puntigrus; species Puntigrus tetrazona. Next base: position 18,205,347 of record NC_056709.1, on the reverse strand, counting down.
AATAGGCAGGCAGAACATAAACCACACATAAAAGACGACGATCGGACAAACTGAACTGCAACACACGGGGAATAAATACACAAAGTAATTGACTAAATTAACTAGACACAGGTGAACACGCTAAGACAATTAACTGAAATGAAAAGTAGGGCATACAGAGCACGTGGGACAATCAAAACAACAACAAAGAGTCCAAAGACGCAAATAGCCACTGCCTCTAAATAATATCAGCTTGCACAAAAAAAGAGGTCAGTTTACCATTGTCAGACATAAAACACTTTTTAGTAGTGTATTCAATAACTGTAGAAAACAGTTATTTTACGTTGGAGTAATATTTCACAACATTACTGTATACTGTATATTTTGGTCAAATGCAGCTTTGATGTGTATGGGAACTTTTTAACAGTAATAGACCAGTAATAGACCATTACCCTCTTCGTCAATCTCTGATTGGTGTTTTTTTGTTTTTTTGGGGGTTTTTTTGACTGATGTCAAAGTATCGAGAACCGGTTGTGTTACTGTCAGAGAGTCCCCTAATGAGGATTCTTCAAGATCTGGATTGAATTTATGGATTAGTAAGTAGTAAGTGAATTCCTAAAAAAATCACATGCTGTTTCCTCCAAAAACAAAACATACAAAAACATGAATGAATATTAAGAATGTTATCTATTTGAAACTACTAAGTTAAATAGAAATAGTAAGTAATGAAACAGTAATGAAAGGGCACATTACGAAAATATAAAAACTTAAAAATGAAAATATATTTAATGAATATTATTAGGCTACACTTAAGTACATTGAGTGTCATTTGTTTACATTAATGAATGCATTGAGTAATCTATTATATATAAATCTATTACAGTATTGTTTCATCATTGTTAATGTTAGTTAATGAAATACAGTTGTTTATTGTTTATGTTAGTTCATGCATTAACTAATGTTAACAAACATAACTTTTGATTTATATAATGCATTAGTAAATGCTAAAGAAGTATTGTTCTTTCTTAGCTCATGTTAGCTAATGAACCTTATTGTAAAGTGTTACCCAAATTATACTACAACAAAAATAAAATAAAATAAAATAAAATAAAGGAAATCTGTGCCAAAAATCCCTATAAAAATCATTATCAAATTATCTTGTACCATCTGAAATTTTGTGTACAAGTTCATTAAGCTGAATTGTATAACAAATTGTCACAAATATCATGCAGTACTAGTTACATCGTGTTCACATGTAATCAGGGCCTTGTTTTTTTGTGGTTACTGTAATGCTATCAGATCAAGTCAAGTTACCTTTAGTTATGCAGCTCTTCAACAACACGGATCGTGTCAAAGCAGCTTTACAGTATCAAACAGGAAAATAGTGTGTGAATAATGCAGTAAGTCTTTTGCACGTTGTATTCATATTTATTCTTCACCAAGGTCCAGTCTCAACGGACACACACACACTAGTTGGATGAGAACTGATACATTTTTAGCTGTTTGAGGGTTGTTGTGGCTGTTGTTGTTGATGTTTTTGTTGTCTTTGTCCTGCTGCCTCCACCCAAAAAGGCTTTCTCAGAAGCGTCCAGGCTGAATTCCTGGACCCGGTCTGTGAACTGCGGATGTTTGGGGCACGCACATTGCATGTCTGATGATGTCACCACTTTTGTTTGGAGCTATATATGTCAAGCACACACAATGGTTTGAAGTGTAGGGCTAGCCTGTTTGTGGGCGTGAGTTTGTGTTCTTAGCACAACTGCATTGTCAGGAATGAAGCAAAGCAGAAAATACCCCATAAACTGTTTTTATCAAGCACAAGCTATTGTATTAAACGTGTGAATTGCTTTCTTGGGTACCGAACTGAGCGCGCTACACTTGTGGAAGAATGTGCATTGAGCAGACAGGAAGAAACGAGATCAAGTTAAAACTATTTAAAGCTGGGGTCCAGCAAAAGGGGTTCAGCTGGCTTGCGAAAACAACATAACAGTAACGTTGTGTGCTTCAGGTTTAGTTGCTTGTAATTAGACAGAATTTTACTATTATGAATTCCACAATTTGACCCTGGACCACAAAACCAGGCTTAAGTTGCGGTATATATATAGCACTAGCCAAAAAAAAAAAAAAAAAAAAAAACCACAATGTATGGGTCAAAGTTTTTTGATTTTGCTTTTATGCCAAAAATAATTAGGTTATTAACTAAAGATATTTTGTACATTTAAATTTTAAAAAACTTAATTTTTGATTAGTAATATGCATCGCTAAGAACTTCATTTAGAGATCTTAAAAAGTTTAATATTTAGATTTTTTCGCACCCTCGGATTCCAGATTTTAAATTTCGGCCATATATTGTTCCTATCATAACAGACCATCACATCAATGGAAAGTTAATTTATTATTTTGAAAAAATGACACTTATAACTGGTTTTGTGGTCCAGGGTCACTAATACCCTGTAAGATAAAGTGTTACCATCATTTTCATCTATGGACACTCCTAATTCTTTTAAAATTAAAAGGGTGATGGGGGACTTGAAATTAAAAAGGCTGATACTCTGATGTAAAGCTTATACTGCCTCCTTGTGGTAGAAAGCAAGCATCACTATTACTTTGCTCATATATAGATTTAGAGGTTGAAATGTAAAAAATATTATTTTGGTAATCTAATCGGTATAAATATAATATAGTAATAATTAAATAATTTAAATCTAATCTAAATAGTTTAACTTGGACTGGGATAGAGAAGAAGTGTGCAGACTTAAAAGCTTTTACTGCCTCCTTGTGGATAACGTTTGCTGTAGGAATGGTATTACAATAAAGTACTTTTTTATTGTAAAAATTCAGAACATTTAAAGTGCCAGTTATTGTTAGGTTATATTATTCATAATTACCTCTATATAAAAAAAAATCTATGGAATGAGATAGCAATCGTGTTTGTGCATGTTTTGCAGATGAATGACGTGATGCTGTACACCTACCCTCAGCAGGATGGTAAATACAGGCTGAAGAACACACTGGCTTTAAGTGGAATGAAGGTAAGACAGCAGCACATTTCTTCTGTTTTTGTATGAAATCAACTTTATTATCAAGACCTGAGCTGTATGTGTCTTCACGCGGATCTGTAGGTCAGTAAACCTATCATAGACAACGTGCTCAACACGCTCAGGATAGAAGTCAGCGACGTTACCATCACTCTCTCAGCAAGGTAATGAGCATTTCCATAATGGTTTGCATGCGTCCGTCCTGACATCTACTGTCATGCAGCCACTTCAAGCATTACATCTTTTTGTCTCTGATAGCTCTTTAGGTGAGAGAGAGGACTGGTTCCACACGCTGAGCCGGGCGATAGCGGATCACGCCGCGGGCCTCAATACCTTCAGCTGCTCGAGTGAGGTGTGAAGACATAGCTCAAACGACCTCTGTACAAAATATCTATGGGCTATTTATCAAACGAGCATCAGAAAATAAAGTCATTGTCAAGTTTTTGCTAATGCATTAGTATTCGGTATTAAGGAAGCTAAATGATGAAGTCATTGTTTATGTTACCAGGCGAGAGAGAAATTATGGATGTCTCTGGGAGAGGCTGCTCCTGTTTTAGTTCCTGTTTCACATGTGATGATGTGTATGAACTGCACGTCAGACTTCAGCCTAACACTGAGACGGCATCACTGCAACGCGTGTGGAAAGGTATAACATCTGTTCTACAAGTACGGATGTGTCTTAAAGGGATAGTTCACCCAAAAATCTTCTTTTATCTTCAGAACACAAAATAAGATTTTTCTATGGAATCTGAGAGCTTTCTGACCCTCTATAGACAGTAAGGCAACTTAAATGTTTTATCGCCCAAAAAAAGGTAGTAAGGACATTGTTAAAATAGTCCATGTGACGTCAGTGATTTAATGGTAATCTCATGAAGTTATGAGTGTAAATTTCAGAAAATTCTGGGCAAAGACATCTTCTTAGTGCATCTGGGTCTAAGTCAGAACAACTGGTCCTGAGCATCATAAGCATGCGTTGTTATACTCTTGAGAAAGTGTATTAAAGAATGACTCTGAGATGAAGGTTTTTTTATTTTTTGTGCACAAAATGTATTATCGTAGCTTTATAATGTTAAACAATATTTTAAGTACAATTTGAGCACATCGTTTTTTTGTACATTTTATTTGTTTTTAACTTTAATATATTTTAAAAAGTAATTCCTGTAATGCAAAGCTAAATTGTCAGTAGCTATCACTCATGCTTGTTTCAAGCATCACGTCATTTTTCAAATCATTTTATTGCTGATTTGGTGATCCAGAAACCTTTCTTATTATTATTAATGTTGAAGACGATTGACTAAAAGTGCTAATTAAAGAATAAATGTATTAACAATAAAGAATCAATTAATAAATGTATTAAAATATTCGAATACATACCTAAATTATCAATCTTTCTGGCCCAACATATGCATACTGAATATCAGCATTAAATTCTCACCCTTATTTTTAATTGTCTCTCATTCATCTGAACTGTTTCGTCCTGTTTTTAGGTTGTGTGTCGCTCCTGCTCGAGAAACAGGTATCCTCTAAAATACCTGAAGGACAGGATGGCTAAAGTCTGTGACCACTGCTACGCCGAGCTCAGAAAGAGAGGTAAGAGCAAAAGCCTCCAAAATGAATCACACTTTAAATAAAGTGTTTATAAGGGTTAGAAATAGCACAGAAATTTTTATTGTAAACCGTTCACATTTATTGAACTATTTCTCACTCGCCGTCACAGTTAAATACATTTTTTGGAATATTATCAAGAATATAATATAATTTTGTTATTTTTCGTTATTCATCTGCAATTGACTGTTTAAACAAAGTAGGCCGTTTCCGTTCTGAATGTTGAAATGATCACAAGTGTTTGTGTAGGTGGTAATATTCCAGTCTCGTGTGGGAATGCCAGTCCCCGCACAAACAGGGCCAGCAGGCCTCTCTCTGCTGTGTTCCAGAGCCTGCAGCCTCCCAGCCTGTGGAGGAACAGAAAGAGCACCTCACCTCTCACGCAGGTACGCACAAAAGCTCACGTTCGCTCGCATCTTAATTACTGAGGTATTTTTATACTGAGAGTTCAAAAAGTCTCGGTGTGTGCAGGTTTCTGTGGGTGCAGAGGGGTCCACTATGAGTGGCAGTCTGCAAAGACGCAAAAAGAGCAAAAGGAGGTGGAAGAGGCTGTGGTTTCTGCTCAAAGACAAGGTGCTCTACACCTTTAAAGCACGAGAGGTGAGGGGACCCAGAGTCTCCCACACCAACACAGACACTACATTACGTAAAAACAAACACTCGAGCACATTATAACCTGCGCAAACTACGTTTAATGTGTTGGATCAATACCAAAATTTAGATTTTAATATAATATCAGCCTGTGGTTCCTCACATTATTACTAAATCAATAGCTTAGGCAACAAATAAACCACTTTGGGGGACATGAAATACAACTAGGACTGTCAGTGTTAACAATTTGTAAACATGGCAATAAATATTTTTTATGCTACTACTTACATTTGGGGTCTGTAAGGTTTTTAAGGCCACAATGCTGCATTTGTTTGTTCAAACATACAGTAAAAACAGTAATATTCTTACAATGTAAAAGTTTCAGCGTCATTTCTTCCTTCTTCGGTGCCACATGATCCTTCAGAACTCATTGCAATACGCTGATTGTTGTTCTGACTATTGGTATTTTGTAAGGCGTGTTTATAAAAATGGCTTATATGACCTTATTGAACTACGGACTAATCTTGGCTTAGGCTAAGCCCTGTCTATGAAACTATGCTATAACGAAACACTTATAATGTCACATTTAATTAATCTCATTCTACATCACATTATCTGAACTGCTAAACTGCGCTGCCTTTTTTGGTCAGGTGCTGAAAAATGCAAAATGATAATACTGAAATGACGAAAAAACGTTTTAGCTCCAGAAACAAAGCACAAACCCACACATTTAACCCCTTTCTCTGTTTTTCTTTCTCTCTTTCTTTGTCTGTCCGCAGGATAAAGTGGCATCTGAAAGTCTTCCTCTGCAGGGCTTTACTGTGAAGCTGTCAGATCGATCAGAAGGGGAAGACAAAGACAACGTTTTCCAGCTGTACCATAAAAAAACGCTGTATTATACCTTCAGAGCAGACGACCAGCATACTGCACGCAGGTAGGATACGCGAGAGCCTTGTTCATTCCCATTTCAAATCCTCAGAATTATGATAAAGGATATTTTGCAGGTGGGTGAATGCAATGGAAGAGGCCACAGTGTTATAGTATCCAGCTCTCTGCTCAGACGACAACAGGACTCTGGGCAGGATTCCCCAGACAGCTGAACCTATTATGGGCTTAAACCCCTGACATCAGAGTCACCCGTGCCTGAGAAACCAGCGGAGTCACACAATTAATACCTTCATTTTTATCTCTATCTTCTTTTTGGCTGCTGAACTAATGGACAGATTCACACAAGGCATGTCACGCTCTGTGTTTGTGCCATCCCAGGACGAGTCCCATGCCTCACCTTCTTCACAGACTCATTAAAAAAGTGCCATATGTAAACAGTGCAGTTCAGTGAAGCTCAGGTGTTGTGCATGATTGCTCTGAAACTCCTCGTCTTGTGTCAAATAAACGAGAATGTTCTTTCTTTTTTTTTTTTGAAATTGTAACTGCCTTTCTATATGAAGTGCTGTCATTTTCTACATTGTAAAATGTAAAATTAAAAATAAATGAAGGCATTTGTTATAGTTTGGAAGAATATGATAAGCCAAAACAGGCTTGTTATAGTCAATATATTGTTCATTTCACTTAACAGCTAAATGTTTAGCATGGCATATCCTACCGGATCAGATATAAAAAGTACATTTTTATATACAAATGACATCATGTGACCATATATATATATATATATATATATATATATATATATATATATATATATATATATATATATATATATATATATATATATATTTACATTTGGATTTGATACAGAATTGTATAGCCTAAATGAAGTGAGCTGTACATTTTACACTTCAGTGTAATATATTTAATTTGCAGTTGTATTAAGATATTGCTATCATCTGCTGTGATTCATTTTTCTCTGCACATTTGGTAGTTATTTCACCATGATCCCCAAGCTGACTTTGTTCCCATATAAACATCACCATGCCAACCATTGTTTTCACTAGAATACCACTAGAGTTATTGTTACTACGGTGAAGCTGTGCTAATTTGACATTAGTCACCACCACCGACAACTCATAACGATAAAAACATTTAAATTTTGAATATGATCCTATATGCATTTGGTATAATTACTTCAATATTAACAACTATGGTGTGTGGTCAGAAACAATGGTTACTATGGTAATTTTATGTAAGGATGATTGTATGTGCCACGGTGCATACATTTGAAGGCCACATTTGGTAAAAAGTCAATGTAAATCAGTATGCAAATGTTGTGAACATCTGTGTCAGTTGAACCTTTCATTAAAAAAAGTGAACTTTTTATTTAGGACATCACCTAAAGCATGTTATTCCCCATAATATATATATATATATATATATATATATATATATATATATATATATATATATATATATATATATATATATATATATATATATTTTATATTTATTTTTTTTTTTTTTTAATGAATTTAGGTGAATTTTGCTGTATATATTAGATCTAGAAAGATCCACTAGACCATTTTCAAAATGCCTAGTGAAACTCATTTTTCTTTCTATATCATGTTTGTTTTTTATTTGTCTTTTACGGTTACATTAAAAAAAAAAATGCATTCTGTAAAACTAAAGAAGTGCCAGTATTCGATTTCCACAGAGATCATTCCTCCTCTTTAATGCTTTATTAAATAAAAATCCCAGGCATAATGAAGAATAGGAAGTCGTGAGAACCTGCGTTTTAAAGGTAAGAAAAAATGCATTTTGGGTTCGTTTACAGTTGAAGTAGTTAAAGCGGCAGAATTTGTTTATAAGATCATTGGCTTTACGTTTTGAGATATCTGGTATTATGATGGACAGATGCTTCTGTTTTATAAAAAATAAACATACGATAAATAGGGTTAAAAGACTTTCAAGCAGTTAACATACAGCCTCTAGGGGGCGACACACTTCAGCAGGAACAGCATATGTCACGCTTCTTGTCAGTGATTAGCCTATGCGGTAGTTAAATATTTGCTAGTGATAACAATAATTGATCAGATTTCGATGCTGTATTACTTTCTCTCCATTACCTTATTGCCTTTGGCACATTAATTAAGCTTATTTCGCTACGATATTTGATTTTCTCTACTGTAAACGGGCCTTCGTAACTGCCGTCAAACAGCTAACGGTGGTGACACGCGATGATCATTCGAGTCAAATGTGTATCCCTCTCTCCATTATCTCAATATCTGCCCGAGTGTGAGCTCTATTATCAAACTGCAGCTTAGTAATGCGATATAACTAGGTTAAGATAATTAGCTTTATCAAAGTGGTCTGTGGCACTTCGGCCAACCGCCAAAGAGAGGTTGATTAAGCAGCAGAATGCCTAAATAATTGATATGATAGAAAAAAGAGGCAGCACAAAACATTTTGCCCTATTTCTTTTCATCCTTTGAAATATTAATGATGCTGAGGTCCACTGTGCTATTGTAGGTCCCCTGAAAACTGTTATTTTGACACTGATCTGGGATCGGTTTTCCAAACTTCGATACAAAGCCTATTCACTTCGGGAAGAAAAGCACAATGCTGATGTCAGATCAGCATACATTTCACTAATAGCTTCTAGTCTGCTGTCAAGACTAAAGTGGACTTCATTAGACTGAGCTTTACTAGGTCACCAAGACAGGACACAAAGGATATAAAAGAAAGTAGAAAGCAAAGGACAGGAACGAAGACTGAAAAAGAGGATCCAGGGAATATAACAATAGTGTGGCAATGAAAAGGTGGCAATATGGCAAGAAAGAGAAAAAGGATGTTAAAGAAGGAAAGTGAGATAGAAATGGGACTGTTCTAGTTGCCACACTCCCTTGAGTTCCCCTGACCCACTAACGAAAGAGTAATTGATAAATTCGAAGCATTTCATTGCTTAAAATGTCATTTCATTAGATTGGGAACTGTATTTTTGTTAGCATGTCAGTTTTGGCGAAGTTGGTGTACAGGTGGATGAAGAATGAGCTTGTAACAAAATTCAGACATACAACAGAGGTATGGAGAACAAGGTGCCTTTATAACTCCACTTCCTCTCTACAAGTGTCTATGCTATGACCATTAAATTAGACCATTCAATGAATGCCTATGCTTCATTTAAAGGAGCAGTTCAATTAGGCTTTGCTGACAGTTTACTCACCCTTAGGCCACCCAAGATGTAGATGAGTTTGTTTTTTCATTGGAACAGATTTAAAGAAATTTAGATCACTTGCTCGCCAATGAATCCTCTGCATTGAATGGGCGCCTGATAAAAAGTTTAAGCTAAAAATATACGCAATGCAGTTCGACATCAGCAGATGAATAGATGGAAATATGTTTCACGATATTATTGTCTTGTCAATTTAATCTTTGTTTAAAAGCAAAGAATATTATATATTTGATATATCAGTTTATATTGCGTATTTGATATATCAGAAAATTTATTTCAGCCGTGATATAAAGTATTCATATTTTAGTTCTGAAAGTAAACCTCAAACTGAAGCAAAGGTGTTCCTCTGTACATCAAGATCTAAAACACAACGGGCATGAAAAAAACAAGATTCATTAGGACTTGGGAAACATGAGCTTGTGCTCAGAAGTACCTGGCTTTTGTGGTTTCATGAATGAGCTTCACTTCCGCACCGGGCAAAAACGTACAGAACAGAGTCCTTTTTCGATTTGCCTGTTTGAAATGCATGCATTTGAATGGTAAATGAGCATCTTTTCTTTAAAAACAAACAGAGGTAGCCTTCTGTTAGCGCTGCTCTCCCCAAGCAGGTTAATGTATTCCAGGATTTTAGCACCTTTGCTCTTTATTTCCTGATTTTCCATCACCCTCACCCATGATGAATATGAGCTATTTATCTCCAGTGGAAGGGCAGAGTTCCAGAGCGCTATCGCTGTATCCGTGAGGTCATCACCATTATCAAGCTTTCTTTTGAAGAACACAGCCTGGACATTAACATTCCTGTCGCTTCTTTAAGCAGAAAACAACAGTGTAACAACATACAGAATACACAAACCATTGTATTATACTACGTGCCAGTTATTAAAATGCAGTGGTGGTCAGAACGCCTCTGACATTAACTCTTGCATGGCTTCATTTTTACGTTTATACTTTTTTTTATGATGTTTGTGTTACAGCATACAGAGTGTTTCTTAAACATATTCTTTTATAGCAGAAAGATGTCAGAAGTGACAGAAACAGTGAGACACAGAGTGAGGACTAGACAGCAAGTCGATAAGCAGACAAATAGTTTTTTTGGGGGGGTTTCCTCTTTCCTCCCTACTGGGTTCCTGTCATTACTCACAGACTGCTTGCTATGTGGAGAGACTGGCACTGACTCCTCCCTCCTCCTCTGCCCAGAGATCAGCCTCACTGACACAGTGATAGCGAGCCCAACAAGAGCTTATTAGTTTTTTTCAGGAAAGTCAGGGAAGTCATAGCTATTAGCATCTTTCCTGTTAATGTCTGTTGCGACGGAGACTCGGTTTAAGCTTGTGGAACGAGGCAGACGCTACAGGTGAATAGTTCACCTAAAAAGGCATGGATGAGTTTTTTTTTGCTTGCTTGCCAACGGATACTCTGTAGTGAATGGGTGCCGTCAGAATGAAGGTTCAAAAATCTGATGGTTCTGATATCCTGATATATCAAACGACTCCAGCACATCAAATAATGTCTTGTAAAGTGAAAAGCTGTGTGTATGTAAGAAACAAATCCATCAAGGCATTATTTCTTTAATATACCTCTATATATAATATTGCTCTCTCCAGTAAAGTTCTCTATGAATCAGGAGAGAAATATGCACAGATTAAGCACCATTTATAGACAAAAAAACATATCCTGGTGGATAGACGGGATATAGATGGGATCCATGGGTGAGCAAATTCTCAAAATCAGTTCTACTCAAGAAACAAACACATCAACATTTTTGATGTGAATTATTCCTTTTAAGGGCATTTTTGTGCACAAAGCTGTGTTTTTTTAAGGGTTGCTACTTTATATTCAAATTCAACACTTGTTGGATGTTCGAATGGGTTAAGATGCGATCAAATCAATATGAAGATTTCAGATCAGCAAAAAGGAACATACCGTTGATTTCTAGAAAAAAATTCAGTTTATTTAAAACTCATTACAGACTTGGCTTTAAAGATAGGGGAAAGGAAGAGGGAAGTAACAGCAAAAGAGAAGTGAGGCAAGACTGATAAAATGTATTAAAAAGGGTTGAGATAAGACAGAAAGCAAGAAGAGAGAAAAATAAGGAGGAAAGAGAAACGGTAAAGGAGAAGAAAGGAAAAACTGGTAAGAAGCAGTTCTGTAAAAGAGAAGCGAAACCACACATCATAAAACAATGAGTCCTCACTATTCCTCAGAACTTTTTATAATAATGGTATCCATTGGAATACAGTTTATACACCTTAATTTGTTACACATTAAATTATTGCGTCGTTGGAAATGACACTAAAAATAGAAACACTGAAACTCACAGCTTTATACACCACTGACAGACCTAGATTGAATGGGTGGGGCAGTCTGTGAGTCAGCATCATGTGACTGCTGCTTCTTTTTGTGTGTGTGTGTGTGTGTGTGTGTGCGTGCGTGTGTGTGTGTCTGACTGAATGCGTTAAATGTTTTGTCCATGCCCATTCCTTGTGTTGCTGTGGGGCGGGACTAAATGGAGTTCCCGAAGATAAGGTTGCCTTCAGGAATCTTCTGCCTTAAGGAAATGAAAGCACCAGGTCAACTACCAGCAACGGCAATTCATGAACCAGTCCAGGGGCAGTTAAACGAAAATCATACAAGTCTATGTGTCTTCCAAAGGAACATTAAGACCACGATTGAGCACATCTGATAAATCTTGAACCTATGACATCATGAGTTTCTATATCTCTCAAAGACATCATGAATGAACTCAAAGCCTGACAGAGAGAGAGAGAGAGAGAGAGAGAGAGAGAGAGAGAGAGAGAGAGAGAGAGAGAGAGAGAGAGAGAGAGAGAGAGAGAGAGAGAGAGAGAGAGAGAGAGAGAGAGAGAGAGAGACTAAAGGAATAGCTCAACCAAAAATTATCATTTAATTTGAACAATTCTGTTATCTTTTAGACTACTTTCTTCTGTTGAACACAAAATAAGTTACCGAAATTCTTCAAAATGTTTTCTATTGTGCTCAACAGAAGAAACTCAGGTTTGAAACAACTTGAGGGTGAGTAAATGATGACATAATTCATTTCTGGGTCAACTGTCTCTTACAGAGAATGTATGGACAGACAGACAGACACAGATATATAGAACCTCTCTCTCTCTCTCTCTCTCTCTCTCTCTCTCTCTCTCTCTCTCTCTCTCTCTCTCTCTCTCTCTCTCTCTCTCTCTCTCTCTCTCTCTCTCTCTCTCTACCTGCCCGACGTCACTCCTCCAGTATTGTCAAACCCCAGACACAGTGAGCGGGTAAATACTTCCTCAAACACGGCGCGCCGCTCATTCTGCTCTCAACTTACACAGGGGTAGTGAGAATAAGACACGAACTACCGAAACCTCTCGGACTTTGAAGTCGGTAAGTTTTGTGCTCGCAACTTTTCACTTTTACTGCTCTTTGTGGGTCCTCGCAAAACCGCCCATCGGGAGCGTGGAAATGACAGACATGTACAACATGAAACGTCCACGTTGTCCGCCAAGAACCGATAGGTTCCGTCGCATTTTCGATGTTTGTCTATCGGTCGCCGAGAGCATCCAGCGACACATATCCAACAAATCCACTTCTGATTCAATGGAAATAATTCTAGACATTTGGTAACGAGAGATTAGAGACGCTTTTTGTTTTAACAGGAAGTCGTTTATGCGTTTAGTATCGTGTGTTCCCAAACATTCAAGTTCAGGAAAAGAAACTTGATATATTATTATTATTATTTTAAACTCGGCTTAGTTACGCCGTCCAGATACGCGGAAGCGGCAGCAACTGTACTTTTTTTTAAAGTGTTTCATAGAATGCGCTGCCATAGTTATATAAACATATATAGAAAGACCAGGCTGACAGCTCTTTCCCGCTCCGGCTCCTCCATGCTGTAAAACGTACGCAATTTTATAATGTGTAAACATTTAGCAACGTAACATTAACTGCTGGCCTACTGTATGGTCTTGTTTTTCAAGTTCTTTAAAGATATGGAGATAGAGATAACTATATGGTCTTAACGACTAAAATAGTTGAAACTAATAGATAAAACTACCGGATTCGCTTTCGCGAACGTTTGGGAAGCGTCTTAATTTGGGGTTTCCATAGTAACCGCTATGGTTAGCGAGATCTTCAGAAGCGTTTTAGAGGCTAGAGGTAAATATATATTTTGTTTTCCTAACAAGTTTAAACTTAAACCCGCTGGTTAAAGCTGTGCCATTCTTCTAAAGCAGGTTTTTAAAATTATTATTATTATTGTTAATATTTTTTTTTAAACCATTATCTGCCACCACATAATGACCGGTGTAGACTATTGTCTCTGACAATATTTACCAAACCTTTCAGTCTGACAACTGTTCCTGCACGATCTGTCCGTCCACCCTTAAAAACAAACAGAACATGGAGAGTATCTGTGGGCTTCGATGTAATGCTTTGTCATTTTCATTCTTTTTTATTTAGAATTTCTACTGAAATAAGAATACACTATAGTAAAGTGTATTACGAACTTGCATATTTGCGTTTCGTATATTCGGGGAACTTTTTACGAAGGTTAGTTAGAACAATTGTAAATGGCATGCGTATTGTTTTTGACTATTTAACTTAGGCATGCACCAAAGTTGAGATAGACAACAAAAAATATTTTTATATTTAGGCCAGTAACCAATATAACGGCAGATATTAAACCAGTTGTATTAGTTTTGATGTGTCACGCACATGTGTCCGGTGTTGACACAGCTGTAGGTTGTTTATAGTTGCCAAGAAACTCCACAAATCGGTGCGCAGAATTCAACTAATCCATTTATATTTTAAAATATTTTGGTTTTACCTCAAGATTTGTTGGTTGCTTTTTACACTAGAATTAACATTCACGTCTTACTAATACAATTTGTAGTGCGTTCATCACGCTCCAAAAATGAAAAATGAATGTTTAAGAGTACACTTTCAAAAGTTTAAATTTGAAGTTGAACGTTTGTACTGCATATAAAATATTTTGGGCCAACAAATTCAAAAGCAACTTCAGATATAGACAGATAATAATAAAAACTAAAACTTAATATATTGATCATTAAAGAAAGTTTCAGTTTCAGATATATTGCACATTCCTACTTAAAATGGTTTGAAACTGAGCTACTCTATTTTTGATTGGCTTCGCTGCATTGCACCATCTTCTTACTAACCACAGACTTAATCATTTTTTTTAATCACCATATTGCACCATTTCTTTTTGGTTTGTTCTTTCCTCTTTCGCACATTCTCACTTGGTGTTTTGTTCTTGACATTAACCAGAGACTCTAGTAGTTTGTCTCTTTTGTTTCATTGTATAATGAATGCTTGTGTGTCATTACTGCCTACTGTACATCCACAACCTGTACAGTGAACCGAATCAACACATTGTTCTCAGCCGGAAGGCGCATGTTAGTAAAGGTCTTAATCAACAACATGCACCTCCACTAAATAATTGATCTACCAAACTGCAGGGGAGAAGAATGTAGCGATGATGGTGTGCGTCCACATGCCTGTCAGCAGCGGTGTTGTTTCTGTAACGTGCGCGACAAGCAAACACCATTAGGAGTGTCCAAACCTTTCATTGGCTTTGTTTTCGAGTTTTTCCATCATAGTGCCTCCGGCGAACACAAATACAGCACAAAGTAGGTTTTGTGCGGAGGCTCAGAGAGCAACACCCGACAGTATTGTTTGCTTTCTGTGCATTTTGCATGTCATTACTTATTTTGTCTTATGGTTTTTTTTAAAAACGCACAAGGTCTGTTGCGTACTTTTATGGTAGCGAGCACACAGGCCCCACTCTGTTGGTCTTGGATTAATGAAGCTTTTGTGAAGTGTGCGCAAGGCAGAAATGGACACCGCTCTTATTGCACAGACAGACAGAGGCAAGCTCGGCTTCACCTTTAGGTCGACATACCAACATACACACGCATATTTATATCCGTGTGTGTGAAATCTTGTCCAAAACATTGCAGTGAGCGGATTTGTGCCCTAATATGGCGCACGCACACGTTTGTAAGCAAACCGGCTGTCACACAGTAAGCCCTGTTTCAGAGAGGAATTGGCTTTT
This sequence comes from Puntigrus tetrazona, assembly GCF_018831695.1. Classification (NCBI taxonomy): domain Eukaryota; kingdom Metazoa; phylum Chordata; class Actinopteri; order Cypriniformes; family Cyprinidae; genus Puntigrus; species Puntigrus tetrazona. Next base: position 18,189,944 of record NC_056709.1, on the reverse strand, counting down.
CCACACTAACCTTGACCAACCATTGTGTGCTTGCGTGCGTGTGTGTGTGTGTTATAGGCGAGAACGAGAAAGACAGAAGCATAGGGTCTCTTGTTTCTTAGCCTAAGGGAAGAGAGGGGTGAGAAATCAATGCTACACTAAAACGAATGTCACATGGCACTCAGCACTCATCTGACCTTGAAGTCACTGATCTCTCGCTCTCCATGTTTCTCTCCCTCACTCTGTCACTCTCTCTGCACACAAATACTTCCTTGATGTGTGTTATTTTAACCCACTAACCTAACCCTATGACATATGGGCAGAGAAGAAAAGGTTTTGCTTGGTGTTATGCAACACTCACACAATTATATTTTTGTTCTCGTATCTAATAATTGGTAACTGATTTAACTCACTTGCAGGTATTTACAGTTAATTTAAGTTATCACTAAAAAGAGCAATACAGATTTTTATTTGTATTTGCCTACATTTTTAATAGGATAAGCATGGTATTGTTCTTGGTTGTGGTGTAGATTTCTGAAACGAAGAATAACACTGTTTACATTTTTATTGTGGATGGTTAATTGATGCATTTTAGTTTTAGAAAATATTTGTGCTTCTTGAATCAAGGTCTTCTCCATTCTGGTATGCAAGATGTCATTTTCTTATTCTAACCTAGTTTAGATGGATAAGATAAAGCCCTTTTCAAGGTTTGGCATCAAAAATATTTTTTTTAAGAAATTAATTATTGTATTCAGCAAAAACTTAATTATCAAAAGTGACAATAGAAATAAATAATTTAAAATAAATGCTTACTTTATTCATCAAATAATCCTAAAATACATATATCATAAATAAATAGAAATATATTTTTGCCAGTATATAAAAAATATTGACCATGTTTCGCACCAAATCAACAAGACTTTTAAAAATATTACTTTAAATTAAATAAAATGAAGGTTTCCACTCCAATCACCTTGTCATTTAGGAGAAACTTTTTATGATCCTTTTTGTACATCTTGTTGCACATTAACGCGCTACATTATGAAAGTCAAACGAATTGAAAGCACAGTTTTATATTGACTTCCAACTGAGGATTTTGCATTGCTTAACTGTATTATGAAGACTGCTATGCACAGAGGGGGATTTTGGGAAGCTGGGGGATTATTTTTGCTTCATGTTAGCAAAGTACAAACAGCAGCATGGTGCCTTTAACTGATAAACTCAGTTTTATGTGTGTATGTAATTCAATGAATACATATACATTTACAAGTGTGGTTATAGAAAAATGCAGCTGCACCATCCGGTCTAACAGGTTTTCACTGTGTGCTCTGAATTATGGCTGTCCTTTTATAAACTTTCAGATTCTCTGCACCATGTTCGTATCCGAACTTGTTCATGTAGAACATTTCGTTCCCCATACATTTATTCCGACATAACCTTGTTTGTTTTGTTCTGTGTTTGTAAAATGACAGTCTACCCTTTCTCATACCTATAATGCAGATATAATGCCTTATAATAAAAACCACAGTAATGAAGGATCTTGTGGATCTTTCAAAGCACTTTCTAATTCTACAGCAGTGTCTTAATTTGGGAAAAGCAGTTGTGTTGTCTATCATAAGTACACAGCATTCTCTAGAGTAAAACGTGTAGGTGTTATAGGTGTATCAGTGTGTCTTTCCTAAAAAACATATCTCCTCCAAGATATAGGATATAACTTACTTCAATGCTACTTCAGATTTAAGTTTCACTATAAGACTTTCGCTTTTTTTTTTTAAATGATAAAATGCTTTCTTCTAGTCTATTCATAAGTTTCAACCTGGTCTCCATTTGATCTGCGGTATAATGAGATCATCTAAAATATATGTGCATGCTTCCAGTTCAGTATTGAGTGAGAACAGTTCGGAGACTGTGTAGGAAGTTCAGAAAAAGGCGAGCGGAGCAGCTGTCTGATGCAGGACAGCAAACAGAGTGAGTCTTTTTTTGCACTACGCACTGTAATTCCCACCAATTTGCACGGAGAGAGAGAGACCTCGAGAACAGACAAAGCTTGTGTGAGCTGAGGCTATTATCACACAGAAAGAAAAACAGAATGTGTCCAATAGATAAAATCAGTGAAAGGTCACAAATAGAGTGAGAAAATGTCTTCAATCAGTACGGAATAGCAAAATCAGTGAACCATAAAATTTTGACATTGCTTCCGGTATCTGTAATGAAAGCCCAGTGTGTTTACCCTTATCTCAATGAAACGTGAAGTTGTAAAATTTATATGTTTGCTAGAGAAAGTTTTAAAAAGATAAATGTAACTTGCATTAACATGAGCTTTCTTTCAGATTTCATGATTACTACTTCCAGACTGCTATTGGTTGATCAAACAAGGAACGTTCCATCCCAAAATGACGGCATTGGTTGTCTGGTTTTTGGCCTGTCACACAAAGCTAGTTCAACAAACAAAAATCTTTAGAGTAGGTTTAGAACTGATAGAGTTGACTATACAAATCCAATCCTCAGCTGTCATCTCAGAGTCTATAACTGAAAATCTGCGGTGAACGGCCAATTATCTGAGCAGCAGATTGATAACCACTGAAAATGCCTTCATGAAATAGGCTACTGGCTGCTCAAACAAGCAAAACAATCTTGCATCTTTCTTAGGTTTTGCTTGAGCATGCTGGCTAACTTGAGTTCAAGTTCAATATCCAAAAATGGCTTTTTCAAATTGTACAGTATTAAAAAACAGGTTGGTTTTATGGTATTGGAACATAAATTAGTAGAGCTAATGGTAAAGCATTTAACTCATGTTTGTGAGGTGTCTTAAACAGTACTATATATATAAATATTGGAACAAATTCTTAATTCATGATCATGATATCTTGTTTTTGTCATGCGCATCCCGCGACATCTGTGACATCGTAACAGCGTGTGTTAATAGCATTAGTTACATTGTGTATTCTTAAAGATAAGTGTTAGTGAGGATCTGTCTGTTCCTCGTCCTTCTACCTTAGCGTGCATTTGTATAATCTGATCATAATACAGTACTTCATTTGTTTAGCACAGAAGCTGGTTACCAGATTTAACATTAAAAGAGTTAAATGTAGTGCCATGCACACATTACGTCTACATAGGCATACCAGAGGGATGTGTGTTAATTAAGCAGCAACCGGTCTGAGTGTGAGGGAGGTGACCTCTCTTGACAGATTAATGGGCCGCTGAGGGAACTGAGGCTGCTGAAAAGATACACACACACACACACACACACACACACACACACACACACACACGGACAGACTTATTCATTTCATATTAAAATAGATGATGAAACCTTGTAGTAATGACGTGTTTTCTGTAGACTTAAAATGTGATTTGTAGACATGGAGTGATGAACGCACTGCATTAGTAAGGCTGTCAGTCATGAATTTGAACAGCCCAACAGTCTGGATGTTTAGCCAGCACATTGAACTTTCAGTATGCTGCTCAATGCTTTCTTTCTTTCCTCCCCCTTTCTAGTTTTTCCTCATTTTCTCTCCATCCCCTCCCTTGCTGCATGGGCTCATTTTTTCCACTCTCTCCAGGGAGACATTTTTTTCTGTAGTCATATGCATTTGAGTGTAAGAGGTTTATGTTTGACTGAGTGTTTCATTAGTTGCTATTAATGCATTTTTTGTTGTATTATGTGTGTGTGGTCACAGATTATCCTTCATATTTCTTACTCTGTCTCTCTATTATAGATAAACATGCTTGAATGTACAACACATCATCACCATGCAGAAAAAACAAGTATCACCAGATACTGTTTTCCCTTTGTATTTGAGAGTTTGTGTGGGAGCTTTTAAAGCTGGTTCCAATTATCTCAATTTACCATTTTATGATGATATAATTCATGGAGGATTATATAATTTGTGGAGCAAGGCTCTGTCACAACCTTCAGCAATTATCTAAATCTACAGTGTATCAGTATTTAATACTGTGTTTGACACAGATTTTGTTCAAAACCATCCATTTTTAGGACAATTTTAGGGCATGCAGTTTCTACACTTTGGAACACCTAGTGTTTGAGAGCATAATATCAAAACTTTAGGTTTTTCCAGTGAAACATACTGTATTTTGGGTTATTTATCAATTGCATTGACAGAGATGCCCACATAGTCATATTTTGTCATATTTTATTGTTACCTACACAAACTTAACAGAAGCTATGCAGTTTTTGTTGGCATGTCATGTTCTGTCTGGTTTCAACATGTTGTTGGTGTGAAGATGAGCAAATGGACACATCTTGATTAATCTCTCAGTACTCCATCATGGGTGGGGGTCACAAATGGTCCCTCTTCACTTGCTCTACTTTTTGTCTTTAAGCAATCGGTCATGAAGCAGAGGTAAAGATACATAAAACTGTTTCATCAGAGTTTTAAGTTAAAGTGTGCATGTTCTCCATGCAACTACAGCTTTGCATTCATAGGTGGATTTTCTGTTTAGAAGTGTGAAGACTGTGGTTCTGTGGTACTTTCAAAATGCTGATCTGTTTAAACATTGTAGTAGCAGCAAGATTGATTCATTCAGTGGTTTTGAGCTATCTGCTTGTCTGACCAATGAACAATGAAATGGGTGTTTAGGAAACTTTTAAATATCTTAAAAGCCATTTCAATAAGAAGAAGGTTGGCGACAGATTTACTATACACAAGTTGCACTTGCAATTCACTTCATTTTCCATTGTGTTTGTGTGTGCAGTGCGTATTTGAGCTTTTAATCCCAGTGATTAAACTGTGAAACCAAGTAAAGGTCTGCAGTTGGCCAATTGTGCCCAAGAATCCAGTCAAAGCTCTTTGAGCCATTGTGCGTTCAGTAATTCCAGCAGGAGAGGGGTGGGATTGGAAAATTATGTGGCTATGAAAAATAACACATTATTTAGCTTCTACTTTCCAGTTGTGCCTTTTTGGAAAATAAAATTTGCTAGTAAGCCGTGTAAATGATGTAAGCAGAACCATCACAAAAAGTAGAAGTATTGGCTTTTCACAATATAGGAAGCTGAAGCAATGGTCAGGAAACTTTAGCAAATCTTGAGAGTTTGAGGCATGAATAGTTGCTGTAAAAGTTGTTATGGAAAATATTATATATATAGTATAATTCAGCTTCACCATTACAGCAATACATTTTAAAGTATTTCAAAGTAAAAAAGTTGTTGTAAATTAGAATAATATTTCACAATATATTACTGTTCTTCCATGCATCCAATACCTACTATTTTTTTGTAAGGTTTTTGAGTAAAATATTTAAGTCCTATAAATGTGCTTCTGTTTTTAACCGTAGATGTTTTCATTTGAAATTATATTCTCAGCCTAATTTCATAATTACGAAATATGCATACATTTCATAATTTCCTGAATACTGAACTGATCACTCACGCATCACACATATCATGTTTGCTCATCTTTTAAAAAATACTGCATTACATTTATTTTATATTTCACAGCATATCTCTGCCTAAACAGTGTTTTATCAACGCAAGTGATGTTTTTGCTGTTTTCATCCTTTTTTTTTCTTTTGTATATAGGCAGAGTGACATCTCAACATGGCTCCGTTCCTGCGGATTGCCTTCAATGATTTTCAACTGGGAGAACTACCCCCTATGACAGAGCAACCATTCTGTGCCATCAAGATGAAGGAATCCCTCAGCACAGGTCCGTGAAGTTTTTTAACAGGGCAAGATAAAATACACTTCTTGTGGTTGTCTACAAAAGACAAACACTATGAGGTGTTGCATCAGAATTTGCCTTGAGCAGGGTAAATTAGTAGGCACCATAATTACAGTAGCATTTCTTTTTCTGTTTGTCCACCCAGAGCGAGGGAAGACACTGGTCCAGAGGAAGCCTACGATGTACCCTGCGTGGAAATCCACATTTGACGCACACATCTACGAAGGTCGTGTCATACAGGTGGTACTGATGAAAACGGCAGAAGAGGCTTTGTCGGAGGCAACAGTTGGGGTCTCTGTCATTGCTGAGCGCTGCAAAAAGGGAAATGGCCGCGCTGAGTTTTGGGTCGACCTGCAGCCTTCTGGGAAGGTGATGATGTCTGTCCAGTTCTTCGTAGAGGGTTCTGACTTAGGTAGGTACATGCAGGCATATCCACTGCTCAAAGTATAAAGTTGCGGTCAATAAGATTTTGTAGCGTTTTGAAAGAAGTCTTTTTGTGTATACATCATGGTTGTTGATTTGATCAAAAATACAGTAAAAATTTTGAAATATCTACAATGTTTTGAAAAAGTTTTCAAAAAAGGTTTTTTATTCCTTCAATGACAAAACTGGATTTTCAGCAGCCATTACTCCGGTCTTCAGTATCACATGATCCTTCAGAAATCACATGAAATAGAAATATTTTCTAACTTACAGTGGCACTTACTGATATTGGCACCCTTGGTAAATATGAACAAAGAAGGCTGTGAAAAATGTATCTGCATTGTTAAACCTTTTGATCTTTTATTTTAAAAAATTGCAAAAATGTAATCTTTCATTAGAAAATAAAACATTTAAATTTCATTACATAAATGTTTTTCTCAAATACACATTGGGCACAATTATTGGCACTCTTTTGTTCAATACCTTTTGAAACCTCCATTTGCCAGTTTAACAGCTCTAAATTTTCTCCTATAATGACTGATGAGGTTAGGGAACACCTGACGAGAAATCAGAGACCTTTCCTTCATCCAGAATCACTCCAGACCCTTTAGATTCCCAGCTCTATTTTGGTGCTTCTTCTCTTCAGGTCACCTCACTCATTTTCTACAGGGTTCAGGTCAGATAACTGGAACAGCCATAGCCATAGCAGAAGCTTGTTTTGTTGTTTTTGAGGTTTGTGTTTGGATTATTGTATGGTTGGAAGATCCAAACACGGCCTATTGGTGTTTGATAGAATCCATGGTGCCATGTGTCTAAACAAGATGTCCAGGACCTCTAGCAAAAGTATATGCCCATAACATAAAAAAATACAGCAGTATATTTCATTGTAAACATGGGGTAATTTTTTTGCCCTGTGTTCACCAAAATCATCTTAAGTGTTTGCTGCTAAAAACGTTTCTCCAGCTGTGGATTTCTAGGGGTGACAATAAATGTGTCCAATGTGTATTTGAGAGGAGAAAATTATTTCATAATGATATTTGCCCCCATCTTAAATTCTTATTATCCAATGAAAGGTTTGATTATTGTAAATTCTTTTTAAATAAAAGATCAAAAGGATTTGCAATGCTGATTAATTTCCACAGCCTTCTTTCATCATATTTACCAAGGGTGCCAATATCATTGAGCACCACTGTACATAAAAGATTAGAAAACGTTTACAGCCACTTTTGTTCAATTTAATGCATCCTTGCTGAATAAAGATGTTAATTTCTTTTTAAAAATGAACTATTACATAACCCAAACCTAAAAAATAAAAAGGCGGTTTTAATAGATGACTAGATTAATAGAGAATTTTTTCTGGTCCACGTTCTGTCCTTATTAGCAAAAACTAATATTTTTCAAAGCTTAATTTAAAACTACGGAAGGCCTATTTCTATAAGTAGTATCTACTCAGTTTGCTTCCCTTTGTTCCACTCCGGTTTTCCCCTGTTTCTTTAAATTCGGTCCTCTCTTTTTTCCATTATCTCACCGCCCTCAGATACCAGCTTAGTCCTGTCAGCTGGTATCTGTCCTGTCTTTGCTTACTCATGCATCTTACTCATATTTTCATGCTGGTCCTCTTTCTGACATCTTACTTTTTTACCATAGCAGGTTTGCTTTTTGTATCTCACAGGTTTTTTTATAAGAATGTTTGCTAGATATTATCAAGACTTGTCTTTAAACTCAACAATCGTCGGTGTCAAATATTGTGACAACACACAGAGGGTAAAACCATCAATCTCAACCCAAGTCAGTTTTGCTACTTCTGTTGCTCTTGGCAGGAAATGAGTTGATAGGGATCTATAAAAATTCTGAAGGAACCATAAACAGAACAGTCATTATGCACCGTATAAATACATACAGTTATTCCAGAAATGAAAATAAATAAAGATGTTGCAAATACGGTTTATTTTAATTCAGTAAAAAGAAATGCATAAATCATCCGTTTTAAAAGACCCTGTTTTGACCTGCTTTGCAGAATCAAAGTCCTCAATGACTGTGAAAGAGGACGACGGCATTCTCACAATAAACAGGAGGAGAGGAGCCATCAAACAGGCCAAAGTTCACTTTATCAAGAACCACGAGTTCACAGCCACCTTCTTCAAACAGCCCACCTTCTGCTCGGTCTGCAGGGAGTTTGTTTGGTTAGTATATAAATACTAGTATATAAATGTACATAGTAACATTAAAAACTAGTTATGATGCTAGGCTGCTGTAAGTGTTTGTCAATTTCTTTGGCAATTTTAGACTAGAAGAGCCAAAGTCTTATGACATTAAACACGATATTGTGGACTGGTCGCTATATATGACTTAAAACCTTGTACGTATTTTTTTCACATTTTAAAATTCAGCATTCAAAAATTTACAATCTGGTTGCTTAGATTAGAGGTCTCATGTCCGGAGCAAAATAATACAGGAAAATCATTATACTCATAATACATGTTCAAATCTGAGTATTAGCAACAGCGGTGCTCGTTAAAGGATAGTGGTAGCATAATGGTTTGTGACCTAGGCTGTTGAAGAAAAGGTTGCAGGTTCAATACCAAACTGGAATGACCCAGAAACTGACAAATTACTGAGATTACAATGCAGCTCTGATGTGCCCTTAAGCAAGGTACTTCTCATTCAAAGTGACGCATAGTCCATAATTGGTGTACTATAACAGGTTAGTCCAGGGAGACAGGATCCAGTGAGATAAAGTTACTTTGTATGAAAAAAAGCGTCATAAATAGCCAGTACGACTAACATTAGATTCAAAGAAAACATAATTTCACCATTTGAAATCTAAAATGATTAAAAAAATTATTTCACGTAGGCATGACTATACATAACCTTAAGCAGCCAGAAATCTGGCAGCAATAATCTTAGTGTGTGTGAGATTGTAAGTCATAGTATTGGATAGCATCTGTGTTTGTGTGCGCAAGCGTGCTTGGATTTTCCTCTGATATTTCAGCCGCCTCAGCAGAGTCCCTCGGGCTGTCTCCTTCCTGTGCAGTGTGAGACACATTGCTATGCCTTAGCGCTTTGTTCACACTGCATACGATATATAAATGTATACGTGCTGTGGAGAGTCAGTTCTTCAGATTCTCCCTAATACGAGTTTTACATTTATAGCATTTGTGTCCGTTATCACCCGCTGTGTACAAATATCAATACTCCAACACACTCTTTTTGCATTCCAGGGGTCTCAACAAGCAGGGCTACAAATGTAGGCGTAAGTATCTTCACAGCTTTCTCAATCTTTTGTAGACACTCCCATCTGGTTCTCAGTAAGAACACACATTATACATTTCACATCCGATTTGTTGTCGTTTAATGTTACATTCTGACCTGATTTTTCTGTGTGGCACGTAATAAATGATCTTCCTGCTGAATTAACATAATGGGCTCTTTGAAATCTAGTAAGATATTTTGTGCCATTAAATTAATTAAAAGGTCATTTGCACACATTGCACCTTACTGGCCCCTTGCTCTTTTCCAGAGTGCAATGCGGCCATTCACAAGAAGTGCATTGATAAGATCATTGGGAGATGCACAGGGACAGCAACCAACAGTCGAGATACAGTGGTAAGCGTTAGCGTTCTGAACCTCCGACGCAGAAACACACTTGATCAGGGGTCTGTGACTATGCGAGGGTTAAGCAGTTATGTAGGGAGGCCGTTATTTAATATGCAGTATACTGTGTATATAATATATCATGGTTTCCACAAAAATATTAACATAATAATTTGATATAATACTGATAATAATAAAAACATGTTTCTTAAGCATAAAATCAGCAATAATTTATGAAATGATCGGTGCTAAAAAAAAATTCAGCTTTAGATTTTAAAATGTTACAATAAAAAGCAGTTGTTTATAATATTTATGTAATTATAATTCACAGTATTACTGTTTTACTGTATTTGTAATATTACTGTACTGACTTGTAGTATGTATTGTTAAGACTCTGCACTGTAAATATAATAACTAAGTATCTAAATACATGAATATGCTACTACATGCATCTCTCTGATGCCAGCTGTAACGGTTTTGGGTCAAATTCTAACAAGGACCTTTTTTCAAGAAAGAAATATTCACTAGAAGTTCCAAAGGGCTTGTCCTTCTTTTTACCAACACCAATAGTAAACTGAGCAGGGATCAGAGTCTGTCAGTAATCAATAGAAGGCCATGATATTGTAAAAGTGTCGCCAATATGTTGGGGTAACTAAACTAAACACTGTAAAGCAGTACTTTGGTGTAGAGTCTCTGATGGGCAGTGGGCAACTCTGGGATTTGTGTTGCTGGTATTGAGAAGGACCTCTTTTGGAAAAGGCACCATGGGGCGTTGTAGATGTTGCATCTCTGCCCACAGGCATTACGATTCAGTTTGGTTCTGATGGTCTGTTTGTACATCTGCAGTTTCAGAAGGAGCGCTTTAAGATTGACATGCCACATCGCTTCAAGACCCATAACTACATGAGCCCGACTTTCTGTGATCACTGTGGGAGTCTGCTGTGGGGAATGGTTAAACAAGGCCTCAAGTGTGAAGGTAAGATGGATGTTGTTTTGTTGATAGTTGTCTTTTTATCTGTTTTTCACTTTCTGTTAAAATCTAATGCGACTTACTTTCTCCGTTCAGAATGTAGTATGAACGTTCATCATAAATGCCAGACCAAGGTTGCCAACCTCTGCGGAATCAACCAGAAGCTCCTGGCTGAGGCTTTGACTCAAGTTAGCCTGGTAAATGATTCAAACACTTTTCAAAATGATTCAAAAACATTTGGAGTGGTGTCTTGTAGTTATTTATAAATCTAAAAGATGGCATTATTTTTGCTCTTTCAAGGGTTCATATGTAGCATCATGCTGTTCTCTGCATTGGTATGCAATAAACTCCCTAAAGTAAAGCACACAAAATCTAACATGCTTTCTGTTTCGTTGAATGTGCTTAGAAATCTTCCACAAAACGTCCAGATCCATCTCTGTCAGAAATTGGAATCTATCAAGCCATAGATAAAAACGTGCCAGTGGACCCTAGTGGTGAGTTTGACTTACTGCATATTTCCTACTTAATTTTTTTATATACTGTGTATATATATATATATATATATATATATATATATATATATATATATATATATATATATATATATATATATATATATATATATATATATATATATATATATAAATTTTGTGGTATAGTATTTTTTTAAATATACATATATTTTTTTCTTTTTACATTTATGTTTAAATATATCTATATCCAAGTTTGTTTTTCCTTGTCTTGTGTTTATTAATGTGTGGCCATTGGCATATATGTATTAGCGGAGGGCTCTCAGTATGGAAAACTGTGGGACGATACGACCCCTGTCCCTCCCAGCTCCACCTTCTCATCCCGCGTCTCCATAAGCAACTTTGTGTTCCACAAGGTACTAGGCAAAGGCAGCTTTGGAAAGGTAAGAAACGCACAGTGTACAGATTTCTGCATTTTATTGTTATGAAGTGCTCACTTTAAATAATTCCTTTGCTCTTGTTCCCAGGTGATGCTCGCTGAGCTCAAAGGAAAAGGAGAATATTTTGCTGTAAAAGCCCTGAAGAAGGATGTGGTGCTAATGGATGATGACGTGGAGTGCACAATGGTGGAAAAAAGAGTGTTAGCGTTAGCCTGGGAAAACCCTTTCCTCACACACCTCTACTGCACCTTCCAGTCGAAGGTGAGTGCGCTTCCGAATAATAACATGCTAACAGACTACCCGTCAAAAGTCTGGGGTCTCTTTTATTCAGCACGAATACGTTAGATTGGTCAAAAGTGACAGTGTATTTATAATGTTGCAAAAGATTTCTACTTCAAATAAAAGCTGTTGTTTTCAACCTTCCAAAAATGATTTTTTCGCACAAAATCAGAATGACTTTTGAAATTTCAGCTTTGCCATCAGAGGAAAGAATTACTTTTTAAAATATTAAGAAAATATAGAACAATATTTGCAGCAATGTTTATTTTTGATCAAATAAGTGCAGTGATTATCTAAAAGACTGAATTGTCTAATGTTAAATTATCATGTGTAATATTTATCGTAGTGTTGTTAAAGTTTAAGGCGTTTAGAGCTACTGGTGAATTTGAAATGCGGTTGTGCAAAGTGAAATACATTCCTGTCAAATGACGCAAATCTATGGTTAACTTAAAGCAATTGCAGGAACAGCTCTTTGTTCCCACTACCGTAATGTATGCTGAAAAACTTGTTTCCCTCGTTACACATGCTAAGTTTCCATGACTGACGGGATTTGATCAGCCTGCTTGGCATGTGTGGGTTTGACATCAAACATGAGAATGACGCGGAGTGCTGTCAACACAAAATAACAGATTCCGTTTGAGACCTTGTGCTATATCATGAACATACAGCATATAGCTTATTAAAGTGTCGGTGCAGTCCGGGAATGTTTTGAGGGGAATAACGCTAAATATTAGTTCTACGTGAAATTTTCCTTGTTTGACAGGCTCACGCAAAGATCTAGTTTGTTTTAGAGTGATGTTTTGTGGTAATTCTTTTCCAGCTAAATATATTGTCACTCAATAATGATGATGATCTGTGTGTTTATCAATAGGAGCACTTATTCTTTGTGATGGAGTATCTGAATGGAGGAGATCTGATGTTCCACATTCAGGATAAAGGCCGTTTTGATTTGTACAGAGCCACGTGAGTGACATCCATGTTGAATAAATTATATTTTTTGTATATCTCGTCGCCTTGGAATTATAAAATTCTATCTGACATTTTTGGAGTTATTCACATATTCTTATCATGTGACATCTCATGCTCAGAATGCAGATAGAACCTTATAATTCCTCTTTAATCAAGAAATAACGTTTATTGTGAAACAACAAGGAAGTGTATTAGTGAAACCTGTTTCTTGTCACAGGTTTTATTCCGCTGAAATCATCTGTGGACTACAGTACCTCCATTCTAAAGGAATTATATACAGGTAAAACGAGTGTTGTTGTTGAAGAAATTCTTATTCTGATTATTTGAATTCTTTTTTTTTCAGTTAAATTGAGGGTCAATCTAATATCTAATGTCAAAAATGTATCGTAGTTCACACCATACTATTAAACAGCATGTTTTTTTAACGCTGATATTGATAAAAAATTATCTATATTAATAAAATGTATCTTGAGCACCAAATCAACACAGCGGAAGGATATCTGAAGGATTGTGTGAATTAAGACTAGTATTGTTGCCGAAAAGCTATACCATCAAAGTGATGAATTTCATTTTAAAATACATTTTATTACATTATCATTATATTTGTACAACACTACTGTTTTCAATTTTGTGTTTGTTTTTATTGTCATGCCGTGAAAATGACCAAACAAAAATATGCCATAAGCATTACATTTCTCAAAAGGACCAATGTCTGTTTATGCGTCTATTTAGAGATTTAAAGTTGGACAACGTGATGCTGGACAAGGATGGGCATATTAAGATCGCAGACTTTGGCATGTGCAAAGAGAACATGCTTGGAGAAAACAGAGCAACCACTTTCTGTGGCACACCAGATTATATTGCTCCTGAGATCCTGCTGGGACAAAAATACAGCTTCTCTGTGGACTGGTGGTCGTTCGGCGTGTTGCTTTACGAGATGCTGATTGGCCAGTCGCCTTTCCAGGGAGATGATGAGGACGAGCTGTTCGAGTCGATCCGCATGGATGTACCTCACTACCCACGGTGGATTACCAAAGAGGCCAAAGACCTGCTGGAGAAAGTGAGTCCGACCCGCTGATTTATCTTAATGTACCCCTTCAGTACCGACGTTTTATAGAGTCGTTCAATCTGTGCCTTTTACATTTACACAGTTATTTGAGCGGGATCCAACTCGACGTCTTGGTGTTGTGGGAAATATCCGTGGACATGCCTTCTTCAAGACAATCAATTGGACTGCTCTTGAGAAACGAGAAGTGTCTCCTCCATTCAAGCCAAAAGTGGTACGATTCGGATCGGATTTGATTTACCGTTTAAATTCGTTTTGCTTAATTGATTTAATGCTGAATTTAAATAAAATTTGAATAACAGATTTTTTTAAAAATGTAAACGCTTGAGTGACGTTAAAAGAGGTTTCACCTTCATGCATGACTCATTTTACAGACGAATTTATTGCATGATTCAAAGTAATGCCACATAGATGTAAATAATGCAAAGCAATAAGCATATCAAAATATCTTTCATAAATGTTTAGCTAGTGTTGTGTTCGCGGCTGAAAACTTGTGAAGAAGTTAATTATAAACGAATAACCTTTGCCTTATCTGTGCTCTAATGATGACTTTACAATAACAGGAAATCGCTTTTAAAGAGGTTGTAGCGTGTCATGAGCAATCAAATTTTCCCTAATCTGTTGAGATAAGAGTTGGATTTACAATGGAAAAATGCTGCAACATTCAGAAATTAAAACTTCTTTCCAAGTAGACAATTCATTCAGTAAGCTACTGACGTCAGTCTGACAAATAGATAAATAATAATAATAAATTTGCAGTATACGTCATCATCGTTTGAATTCGGAATTCAGAAACATGACTGTTACCCGTTATTTTTTTCTTATGTCATAAGAACAACTTCTTATGATAAAAATTAAATGCGGAATTTTTTTTGCAAAACATTTGATGGCAGCAAATGTATTTTCAACAGCGGAATTGTAGCAGTTACAGAGAAGCGCAATAAAGTGTAGATTGTTTTATGATTGGGATCATTTTCTAAACTTTGGGGTCAGTAAGACTTAAAGGAAATATGTTCTATTATTCAGTAGGATGCGTTCGGCTGTTCAAAGCGAGGGGGAATTATTATTATTTTTAATCTTACTAAAAATCCCTGTCGTTTAAATGTCACAAACGTTAAACCTCATCAATGTTTTGAAATTGGATGATAATTTAAAATGTTTTTTTAAGGACCAAATCAGCATATTAGAATGATTTCTTAGAGATCACGTGACACTGAAGACACTAGCCACTTCACATCAGACAAAAAAAAAAAGAAGTAGGATATGACCCCTTCGGCAGTCTTGAAAGTGACTTTTTTTCTGACATCTCTCTTCCTCTACTTGCAGAAATCCCCCAATGACTGTAGCAATTTTGACCGGGAGTTCCTCAGTGAGAAACCCCGTCTCTCTCAAAGTGACAAGAACCTGATAGACTCCATGGACCAGTCTGCCTTTGCTGGCTTCTCTTTCATTAACCCTAAAATGGAGACCATTATGGAAAAATAAAACATCCCGTCCAGGATCCTCCAAACCTGCCCAACTCTAATCAAACGGTGTACAGGAGCCAGGAGTTCAACCAGTGTTACGCTTGTTATACTTTCTGGATGGTCCAAATAGATAATGCTGTATCTGTCTTCTTTAATCAAATGATTTAAAACTTTAAATCAAAACTGTATTTGATGATGTACTATATTCGCTCTTGTAATATCTCTTACATATGTTCATGTGATTTTTAATAATGCCCTTACTATCATGCACCTGAAAAGACAGACAAAAGGGATTCTGTAAACCCACAAGAAAGGGACTGTGTACTGTAGTCTGTGTAATATGCTGGGACTTTGCAATTTGATCTGATAGTGGCCTTCTTAACACTCTTGAATCCTCCTTGTTTCCCCTCACACAGCATTTTATTGTTAAACAGAATCTCATGCTAAGGTTTGTTTGTGGGATGATTTGGTGGCTATTTTTGTATCCATTCCTTCTTGTTGATCTGAAACGAGTTCTACAGTATAAGTTGTAATTATAAGATGCTGATTTTGCCAGCTTGAGCTGAGCATGCACAGAATAGTGTTTCGGTTTTTTTTTCCACTATGGATCTATAACGGAGGTCTAGTGTAGGCGAACCTAAAACCTCTTCGATATGAAAACCTAGAATTATTAATGTTTTGCTAGACATATTGTTTATACATAGGGTTGCTTTTACGGTACTGTAATAGGTATTTGGTACAGTATATTTGTGGGTGGAGGATATGCATCTTCTAAGCGAGTCAGAGTATAAATATATTACTATTATTTAATGCCGATGTTTTAAGTATGATGCTGTATATAACAATATATGTATATTGTTCAGAACTGTTGTTGTTACTGGAAGTAATAATGTTCTCTCTTTTTTTTTACTGAATTTACTCCTCAGAACTTAACACCATTAAAGGTTTCTTCAACCTTAATTTTGGCTGTACTCGTGGCATGTTCATTCATGAGGTTTTTTTACTACAGTAATCATAGTTGCTACCAAATTGCCGAACCACACAAACAAATAACCTCCCAGAGGACATCCCATATTAATTAAGGTTCACAAATGCAGGTTATTTTGCTAAGGAACCGACAGGAAGACGTTCATTCGGCGTAGCTACTTTGTGCTGAGCCATCATCGCCGTCCATCACAGCCGCTTAAACTAATTTGAAAAGATTGAAAGTACTGCCATCTAGCGGAGCTGGGCTTCAACTGCATTTTAAGCCTCGTTTGACCTAAAGAAGCATTTCCCGGAGCATTTCAGCAAATTCAGATCCGCTGGTAATTCGCGCGGCTAAAATGCACTTTTGATGTTTAGGGGCGTTTAAAAAGAAGTTGTTGGTGTGTTTTACGCAAAGCTACCAACTATAAATGAAAGTGCAGACTGTCTTCATTTCATGTGAACATTTTTACATGGCGGGTGTAAACAGTCACATGACCAGAGCTGTTTAATTTCAGTTTGTCCCTTGGAAAGATGATGTGTGGGTCAAAGCTACGTGAAAAGAAGCGCATAAAACATGTTAATACACAGGTGGGACTACCGTATATGAGGCGTTTGATATTTTAAAGGCCTATTAATAGTGATAAAATGGCTAAAATCATGTTCACAATACATGTAAACATGTCAGTGGTCACATGTTTGACTAGTGGGAAACCCACTTTGAATAAAAGACACTTTGTAAAACTATAGATTTCACATGTAAGAACAAATGTGCGTTCATTGTTTGATTATCTCTTCCTTTTAGGCACAGTTTCTTAAAATCTTAATAATAAAATATGCTATGTTTTTTGCTTGCGGCTTTCTGGTGTTACTCTGTGTATTTCACAGTAGACCACATACTTTAATTTCCATAACTATTTTCATTAACCGTTTAAAAAAAAACATACAGATTGTTTCATGATGAATCATCACTTATCTGGAAAAAAAAAAGTTTATAAACTGTTAAAAGATAATTTTACAAAAATGTGCACCATTAGATTAGTGATAAAGTAAACCACGACTATCAAAAAGGTTTTAAAGAAAGCAAATTAGTAAGAGCCTTTCAGTTTCTGTTTCTTTTTTCAAAGAGATGTCTTATGGGAGAAATTATTTTATGTGGACAGATAGTCCCCGACCTGTAATCAAAGCTCGTTTATTTGAAATGTTTAAATGTTTTTAAAAGATAGTTTTTCTCTTGTTTTGAAATGTTGACCTAATAGACACCAAAAGGAAAATGGAGACGTTTTAGAACAAAGTTTTTTTTTGTTTGTTTTTTTTGCATCGGTCGATTTTATCTTAAGTGTGCTTTACGTAAATCCGTCGCATATCAAATATAAAATCGGTGTTTCCGAAGAAGGATCCAGAAAGATGAATTACGGAGGAGCTGGCTGCTCGGCGTGGCGCAGTTGCGATAGATTAAGCTCTCTGTTTAATGGTACGTTCTAGCCAATAGGACAAACACTTTACTAAACAAAACGACAGAGAGGCAGGGCGGCAAATCTCGCGTACAGAATTATTGATCGTATTCGTCCCGGTAACTTACAGGAACCAGAATAATCGCTGACCTCCGCGCGGCGAAGACCCGAACAGGTCATGACAGTTGTAAGCAACCGTTTAATATTGCGTCCCAGCGTTTTTATTGTTCGGTCTATGCACATTTCAAATAAAAAAAAAACTCTGACGATCAACAAAAGTGCTGCATTGGCGATACTTCAGCGCGGTTTCGGCGGGACGCCGTGAACGTTGCGCTCAAATATGCGGCAAGTTCGCCTTTTTAATCGCCGAAAGCCAACAAATATCAATCCCCTGGCTCGTGGATGAGAGGCTCGCGCGAGACACGGCGCATGCGCACTCACACTTTGTGCCATATTGGAATGAGGTCGTGAACGACTAGGCGGAAAAAGACACGGCATCTAAAACCGACTTGAAAAACTCCTCACTGGTAAGAAACGAAACGCATTCCCAAATATTTACGTATTTTACCCTTTGCCCTAATCGACCTTGGCTTTGACGAGCGGTTTTGCTGTGCCTGCATCTTTTTTCCCGTCTCCAAAAAAAGGTGACTTGTGCTCGCTCGTATGAGTGCCTGGCTCTATTGCTTAAGCTATGACGTTTCAGTAACTTGACTTGGTTACAGGCGTTTTTAGCATGTGCACGAAATCGGACGCACTCGCATCAACAAAAAAAAAAGCCTCGCGAAACAGCGCCGAGAAAATGTTTCGTGCGTGATAACGCTGAATCGCGCGATGTGTCTCCCGGAATGAAAGTTGCCCGATCGGCGTGAATGTATTAAATGCTATTATCCAGTTATATGTAGCTAGCCGAACACACTGCGCTCGACCAGCCAACTATCATCAATTCCTCGTTCGGCGATTTCTATGAATTGCACTCACTGAACGGATTGGATTACACGCCAGCTATCGGCTCTATTTATCGATACCTACTAAATGGCGTTTATTTGGCCGGCGGTTGTGCACGACAACGGTGCGTTCCCGGGGTTTGTAGGGGATCGCGTCGTTTCGTGGGGCTTTCGGTAACGTTCGTGGGTAAAAGATAAAAGTTTAACGGCAAGCTCCTTCAAGCGCTTTCGGAAATTGATGACAGTTTCATTCTCTGGCCGCGTTACATAATAGAAGTTGTGCTATAAGTCACCATCACTCCATTGTGAAGAACTCACGCTCCCTTTTGGCTTCGTTCTGTCATAAAAAAAACAGGTTTCACGTGTAGTTTTATACTGTTAGATAGGCTTGGGAATTAAAAAAAGGGGGCTTCGAGTTTTGCCTCGTTAAAAAAAAAATCATATTTTTTATGAAAGTCCTGTTAATTTTTCACCACAGCGTGTAAGAATAACTCGGCAGAACGGTTGGAGGAGCTGGCGTTGGTTTGTGCACGTGATAACGGTCACTGCGACATTCGTCGTGCTGTTTCTTTCGTCTCTCTTTGCCGTAATTCGCTTGCGTTTGTGAACGTCCACTGGCCTTGATCAATGGAGGGAAGTTGTCTCGAGTTTGAAGTGATGGAGCGGCAGAGTTTGGCAGGAATGTGCTGAGGGTTCATAGACACACCAGAAATAGATTTCCGCTGTCCCGGGGTCTCGTTCCTTCATGTCTAACGTCGTAACACCGTCGGTTAAACTGCGATGTGTGATCACGATGACGGTGTAAGTTGCTGATATAAAGAGCATGGCTTGGTGTTGATTAATCAACGACAGAAGTGGCTTTCAATCAGATTCTCATGTTTGCGTTTGACAGAATCAGACATCATTGTAAAGCCTTTTTTTCATATGCATGCCATTTTAAAACGACTAATCGCTAAAAGGCAGTCGCAAATGAGTGGTTGAGAGATGGTAATAATGATTTAGAAGGCATGGCTAAGTTTAATTACCACAGTAAATGCATGCGTTGTTTATAACACGAAGAAGAACAACGTGAAGTAGATTATAACATCAGTGCACTTTCAATGGGATGCTGTTTTAGTACAGTTTTGGGAGTAGCAGGCTTCCAAACTGTTTTGTTACAGATAAATATGAAATATTATATCAGTGTTTAGGACAGATAGCACGAAACCGCAGTTGCAGACAATGAACACAAAGACTACCTTTCCCTTAAAAAATCACCATGGTAACCATAGCTTCTGCCTAACTCCCATAGTTACTACATTATCCGTAGTTCTCTTTCATCCACACTATTGTCTAAATGTAGTGTACTTCAGCAGATATGTGGTTTAATATACGTAGTTAATGAACAACGAGACGCCGCTGCATATGTATTGACTTTTTCATATTCGTACGTTTCTCATTTGTGCGCCGTTTTGAATAACAGTGTTTAGAATGCGATGGTTAGGTGTTAGTAATAATGAATTGAATTTCATGTCACAGAATTATCTGAATAAGCGAAATTAATTAAATAAATTAAGTGTAACAAAGTGTTACGCTCTCCTTCGTTTTGTATATTTAATGAAAATGGCTATGGTGGTACCAACGACTTTCCTCTAAAGTACTGCAGTTTCTACAATATGTGTAGTTGATTTATTTTGATGCCCAAAGAGGCTCGCGGATATTATACACTAAATTTTAAGAAACTGTCATTACCAGTTTGTTTTTTTGTTTTTATTGTAAGGGTAATTTCTTCACATAATGCTTTAGTGTTCAGTTGATCTTCATACTGAGGGACAGCAACATGGCTTTTTTAAAAAGGCCCGGCTGCTCTTTTCAGTCCCTATTGGAGACCACCGTGACCCCGGGTACATTGTGTCCATGGCCCGGGCTGTGCTCCGGGGCTCTGGGATGGTGCTGGAGTGGAGGGGGGTGGACTGAAAGAGTTGATCCCAGCAGAGCAGGAGGGTCGTGGCCCGCCAACGGCTGTCAGGGAGAATGTCTGACTCTCTTTAATAGAGACGTCAACCTTCACAAAGACAGCTTGACAGCTCTGAATGAATAGACGGAGTTAAAGCAACTTCGGAAGCCTTTTTCTGTGCTTTTGCATTTTTGAGAGTGACATTTAAGATTGCACGTTTTGCTCGAAACAGAACTTTCTGGCTTTTTAGTTAAGTTTCTAGTTGAGTGTCTTTCTTTTTGGTGTCCCTTTCTCTTTGTGTGCTGCATTATTAGAGTCTTTCTCGTTTAGGCGAAACCTGCTTTTTCATTTTGCAAAGCTATATCGGGCATGGTGGTGCGTTTTTGCTTATCAGAGGTGACGTGGGGAGTCTGAGCGACAGAAGTGGCTTTTATCTTTAAAGCTAACGCACTAAGGATTCCTCCTCCAACTTACTTAAATGAACTCGTCTGCTTGAAATGTGGCTTGTGCAAGTCTCCTCATGCTTCTGCATTCTCTCTCACGCGCATGCAAACACTTACAGTATTTCTTTTATACGAATTGTTATTCTAATATCATAATTCGTCTCTCTTTGTTTCGGTGTTTGTTTTCCTCTCATTAATTTTTTTCCCCCCTTCCTCATTATTCATGTAGAAACTGTTTGATTGTCCTCCGGGGGCTTCAGACATGAACCTTGAGGCGCTGGAGTCTGGTAAGCTGTTTATTTTCTTTCCTTCTGCGCTGTTGCTAAATAATTTGAAGAAAAACAAAACCTATAGTCCACCCTGTGACACTAAAAATGTTTGCATTGAGAGATGTATTTTGCGCAAATGTAAATTGCACTTGCACTGTGTTGGACATTTTTTGCGAAACCTTAAGCAAAGGTCACCCGAGTATTTGTAGAAAATATATCAGCCCTCTTTTTCATGCTCTGTCGATTTGGCTTGATGTGAGGTGATGAGGCCGCGTGTGGAGAGAGCTGAATGAACTGTGCAGTGTTTAAGCCATTGGTCGTTCAATGTTTCAGACGCAGACTCTGGTCAGGATGTGTCAGAGTTTAACTGGGATGACTACCTGGAGGAAACCGGGGCACTTTCTGTTCCTCATCATGCGTTTAAACACGTGAGTAAACCACGCCAGCCCGTGTTTGTTCCACGCCGCTATAACGAAAAAAGAGACGTTTGTTTGTTCTTTAAACAAGCTTTTAATCAAATTCGAATGTGACGAATAGATGCTTTTCTGTTACACTGAAGCGAGCGGCTATAGAAGATCTATTCATTTGGAAGAAACTTTTATCCGAAGCGACTTGCGTAGAGTGGGGGAACTATGACACTTTTTGCCCATCGTGAAAATCGTCACAAAATAAAATAACTTTTGAGTTTTGATGCCTAAATAAAAGAGACGGATGTTAAAAGCTAACCTTAGGCTATAAACAGACTACAGCGACACAGACACTCGCCTTCAATGTCACCACCGCCGCGTTTCCCGACAACTTTTTCAAACTTATTTTTAACAAATTCATTGAAAAAGATTCAGAATGTGAATTCGCACAAACCTTTTCATATTAAGTGGAATAAATACAAAACTAAAGCAGAGGGAATAAATGAAGCAATCTAAAACTAAAAGACATATGAAAGCACGCACTTCTGTAAATTTGGAACTGAGGCACATTTAAAAGTCCAGAAATCCTTATATTTTAATTCAAAATATTTCTCCACATACTATTCAATAAACTTTTAGTGCATTTAATCTGTTAAATAACAGTTTTACATAGGTTTTATATACGGGGAGATTAAACTCATTTTAGTGAATAAAGTACCATATTTCAGATATCGTTTTCTTAGGTTTATTATAAGTACATAAGATGTTATTTTATCTTTGCTACTAGAAAATTCCTAATAACGGCTTCATATGTGGTTTAATTTTAATGTGGCTGTAAGCCCTGTGCATCGTTCGTTTCACTTTCAAGCCAGTAAAAGTTGTGTTTACATGAAATAATCATGAGTTTACCTTATGGTCCGAACCATAGAGCCAAGAGTCTGCGCATCAATAGGAATGCATTAAAACGAGCATCTTCCATATGAAGACTTGTGTTGCATTTTGAGGGAAAAACCAAAAAAAAAAAGTTAAACAACAATATAAAATGCAACAGTCTTGTTTAAAAAATCACGAGTGAGGTTCATGCATTCCCAGGGAATCAAACCCATGACCTTGCCATTGCTGCAGGAGCGATATGAGCTAGCGGGGTGATTCGTAGCTGAACGGCTCTTTTGAGCTGGTTCTTTTAGAGAATCGGGTTTTAATCCACCAATGCTTTCTAATTTGGAGACATTGCATCTCCTATGTCATGTCTGATGGCAAAAACAGAATTGTAGAGTGCACTAGAGCCAGCAACGTAAGAAAACAAGTCAGCTTTTAGATTACTTGCTATGCATTAGTAATGTATTCCTATCCTCATGAGATCCGTAAGACCAATAAGTGACCATTTAGATCTTAAAGAATTTATTTGCTGGGTCAGAAATTAACCAGGGTTCAGGGCAGGAATACCACTGCCCAAATTCCCCAGGTATTTAAATTGTGCGGGCCAAAAAAAAAAATCTTCCAAGTTGATGATTTTCATCATAGTATATATGCTATAATACTAGGGTTTAGTCTGAAGTTCATTAGTTCATGAATGACCTATTTATGACAGTTGCTAAACGTATTTGATGGTGATAATACTGGCAACCATTTGTTCAAGTTAAAATGTATTTTAGTGGAAGTATTTGATATAAATGGATGGCATGTAGTGTGCTTATGTTGAAGTGTGTCATTTATAGTTGCATGAAATAATTACAATACTAAAACAGCTAAAAGTAATGCATTGGTAGATTGTCTGTGCCTCCTGATAAGTCCAGCACAGTAACTAAAACAAAATCTATTAAAAACATTTCAAGTGAATAAAATAAAGCTTAAAAATATAAATAAAATATTTGATGAAAAAAGTTAGTTTCCATCAGTCTTCAGTGTCAAATGATCCTTCAGAAATCATTCTAACATACTGATTTATTATCAGTGCAGGAAACTTTTGTGCTGCTTAATATTTTTTTAAAACCTGTGATATTTTGTTGGGTTTCATGAGTAAATTAAACATTAAAAAGAAGAGCATTTATTTTAGATGGTTAGAAATCCTTTCTAACAATAAGTTTGTTCAGCTGTGATGTTAAGCTGATTAGAAATGATGCCAAATTTTTGTATAAATGCCGTTCTTTTTTATTTTTTATTCATCAAACAGTATTTGCCATCACGACTTTGCCGACATTGATAATTCTGATAATAAATCAGCATATTACAGAGGTTTCTGGAGGATTATGTGACACTTTAGACTGACTGATGGAAATTCAGCTTTGCGTCACAGAAATAAATAATATTTTAAGGTATATTAAAATAGAAACCCATCATTTTAAATGGTAGATATATTTCACAATATTTTTGATCAAATAAATGCAGCCTTGATTAACATAATAAACATTTTAAACATTTTACAATATGTATGTATATGTATGTGTATATATGTATGTAATAAAGAAAAATAAAGATTATAAAAAAAAAAAAAAAAAATGAAAGCAGATTGAAATTGTTAATGAATACTTTAGTAGTATCTAAACACCGTGAGGCCAAAATTTCTGTAGTTTACTCACCAGGTGTCACCTGGCCATGCGTCTGATCTGTCATCTGCATTCCTTTGCAGGTGGACCAGGGCCTTGAGACCGGTCTGACTCCTGGTATGAAGCTGGAGGTGTGTGTGCGTACTGAATCAGAAACGGCATACTGGGTGGCCACGATAATCACCACCTGCGGACAGCTGCTGTTGCTACGATATGAGGGTTACCAAGATGACCGTCGTGCCGACTTTTGGTGTGACATCATGACCGCTGACCTGCACCCGATCGGATGGAGCAAGCAGCAGGGTCGACCGATGAGACCTCCAGAGGGTGAGCAGAAACTTAGCAGTTTCAATGTGCTGCCTAATTTATGATGATTAGACCCTAATTGTCACTTGCTCAAGAGAACATGCGGCTTTTAGGTAAAGATGATTTGAATTCAGGCTCTGCAGAGGTTATGCTCTCTTTTCCAAAAAGCTTTGTGCGCATCATCCACACAGTGCCAAATTTACATATTTCTTTATATTTTTCAAGTGCTGTGTTGCTTGCAGCGCAGTGCTAATTCCTGTAGGTGGTTGTTCACAGTCATTTTGTGGGCATATTCAGGAAATGGGGGAAGGGTGTTTGTGTTGGGGCTTTTATTTAGCTTGCAGCTTGCTGATGGGCATGGCCTTTACTCCTCCGAAATTATTAAAAGACTAATTTTAATACTAAAAGCTTCTTTTTATGAATAAAATCCTGCAATAGGGTGCAGTAGGTACAAACGTGGGGGAGTCCAGATGGTTGCTGGCATTTTGCTTCTGGCTGCCTGTGCCTTATTGACAGCTGTGCTTATGGCCCAAAATACCATGTCAATGGTGAAGGCATCATAAGCGCAAAATGGCATAAATCTGTCAGCAGGCTAGTCTAAAGATCTGTTACGTCTTTAAAATGCTCTGAATTTGTGTTCAGGTGTCCGTGAGAAGCATGAAGACTGGGAAGCACTGCTGGAGAAAGCTCTGGCTGAATCCTGCAGTGTGCCTGCTAGTCTCCTGGAAGGGGTAAGAGACATGCCATAAATGTATAGAGTGCTGGTCATTATTGCAAAAATAAACTGGTAGAGTGATATATTAAAATTCAAACTTTAAGTAAACGGAGACCATTTTTTTCTGCAATCAATATCTCATTGTTTTGAGTTTGCAGATTTAAACTGTTCTGAGCAACATGAATAAAGGGACCCCAAGATGTGCAGTTTAATATTCAATATTCAACATTATTTGAATGTACACACGTTTTTATTTATTTATTTTAAAGAATACTTTCATTCAACAAGGACACATTAAACTGATGTTCAAGTAAAAACATTTTTAAAGATTTTTATTTCTAATAAATGCTTTTGGAATAAATAAAAAAATCATTATAAAAATAGGAAGCACAATTGTTTTCAACATTGATAATATAATAAGACATTTTTGAAGGACCACGTCACCCTTGAGTAATGTTGCCTAAAAATCTTTTTTTTTAATGTTGCCTAAAAATCTTGGTTTTTTCCCACCACAGATGAAATAATAAAAAAAATAAATAAATGAAAACTTTTATGTTTTAAACATAGTTCACAATGTTACTGAATCAAAAACATTAAAACATTGTACCGACCCAAGGTGCTATATAATGTACTGTAAAACAGAATTAAAAAACATTAATTCCCATTATAAATTAATGACACATTGTTATACCTGCTATGCCTTTTTATTTTAAACTAACTTATGTAGCACAACAGTGACATTTCCATAGTTATTGCTAAGATATTACATATTACATTAGCTTTTGCTTTTGTGCTTGTAGGCTCAGCGTGGCTGTAATCCAATAGATCTGTTAAGTCCGGGTCTAAACATCCAGCTAGTGGACCGTCAAGATGGTGGGGTGGTCTGGTCTGCAGTGATTGAGGAGAACGTAGGTGGTCGTTTGCGGCTCCGATATGCCGGCACAGACGGGCTCCCTGACAGTCAATCTATCACGTGGGTCTTCTACTTGGACCCCCTGCTTCATTTGCCAGGATGGGCACAGGAGCACAGCTGCACCCTTAGACCACCAGCAGGTGAATTTTTAAAGATCTTTGTTGTATGTCTTTTCAAATATCGGACATCAAAAGTGATTGCACTCGGTTCCGTAGTATACTACCTTTTGATAGTGCATGATTTTTGTTACTAGCATGGCTATTTTTTATGTTTGTGTGCTCAATGCTGTACCAAGTCCAAGCAGTGGTCAGTGCAGCTAAAACCATGGAAACAGAAGCAGAAACTAGAAATAAATGTGAATGTTTAGGGTTGTTTGTGGCTGCGTGTAGCTGTGGCTAGATGATTGAATGAACCAGCACAATTTGCAGCAGATTGTTCCTGACCTATTAATGTGCAAATGAACCTGACTGTTCCATGCTGGAAGTTTTGATCATGCAAAAAAAAGGCAGGTAGTCAGTATTGTCCTCCTAAGCGCTGCTGAAGTACTTTTACCCTAGGAGACCCACATATTACAGTTCAGCTAATCAATAGTAGGGATTGGTGGATGGGGGAAGGGTTTACATGGAGCTTAGAACAGAGTCCACTAGCTTTTAGAAGATAAACACATGTTATGTGGTCAGCAGAGAGGTGATTGTGCCTTTGTGTGTGTTTGTTTATAGCTCTGCTCGCCCTGCGCTCTGAAGCTGAATGGGAGGAGGTCAAGAAGACTGTCTCCTCACAGGTTCAGGACTCCAGCATCAACGAGGAGTTTTACAGGGTCAGTAAAAGCTGATTAACCACCACATGTTAGCAGAACTTGACTTTGACCGCAAGGTTGCTTGTTTGAACCCTGTTGGTGAGATCAATTAACTGGAGAGTTATGGAGATTCACTGTGACCTCTGTTATTTTGAGCAAAGCGCCTGGGTGATCATCCATGTAGTGAATGTACTATAAGTTAGCTTGGATAGAGGCATTTTTGGAAGCTGCTTACACAGAACATGTTTTTGCATTTCACTGCTCAGTTTTTTTTTTTTTTTATGTAAACATGCACTTGACAGATATCTTTGACTCTTGCTGTAGTATCTTTAGGAGCATGTGCACCTAAACACTGCTTCAAGTTTAAAAATAGGATCATTTTCCAACTCCCCTACAGTTGAACAGTTGAGTTTTACCATTTTCGAATCCATTTAGCCGACCTCTGGATCACTTTTAGCTGCAGTTTAGCATAGATCATTGAATCTAAATAGACCAGCAGCATCTCATTCAAAAATGACTGAAGTTTCTATATTTTTCCTGTTTAAAACATGACTTCTCTGTAGTTACATTGTGTACCAAGACTGACAGAAAATAAAGAGTTGCGATTTTCTAGACCAAAGAATTATAAACTCAACTACAAAATCTTTTTCCCGTCAGTCTTAGTACACAGTGCAACTATAGAAAGTTCATTTTTGAGAAAGATGCTAACGGTCTAATCAGATTCAATGATCCGTGCTAAGCTGATGCTAAAAATGCTGTTACCAGACCCGGAGATCTGGTGAATGGATTCGAAAACAGTAAGATTCAACTTCGTAGTCAGTTCCTTGTTCATTCGATTGCAATTTAAATGCATGTTACTACTATGCAATTATTTTACATACTACTGAGGTCCAACTAAAAATATGTACTTAAATATATTGCACTCTGTAAAAGTCAAATTATTCCAAGTATACTTCAGGTACACTTTAAATATCTTGCATTGATAGACCTGATATTATTATCTTACTATCTTCATCAAAAGTGACACTGAAACACATTTTAGGCTTCATATTGAGAAATTTTCGATTTTGAGAAATGCATTGTGCAAAAAATACTCCATATAAATGTAATGTTAACATTTTTTAGTTTTTAAATTATTTAGGCTATACACTTGTTTCTGTATTCAGGACAGATCAGCCATCAATCCACACTCCTTTACTGAAGGGATGAAGCTGGAAGCTGTGGACCCGGCAGCTCCGTTCACCATCAGTCCAGCCACTGTGACGAAGGTATCATAATGGACCCTAAAGTTATCACCACTTAAACAGTCAACACCCCAAACTGTTGTAGTTTGGACTTGTTACAATAATACATATAGCTCTTTAAACGACAAACGTAATGCTAATTTGAAGTTATATGCCACAAACGACCTCTATATTGTCAAACACAACCTTTGCCTGTTGTTAATGATTTTGGCTAAAAACAGGCCTTCAGAAGGTCAAGAGAATTAATCCCCTCTGTGTTACCACACATGAAGGTCATACATTTTACACTGAAAGATGGGTGTTTCCATAAACATGGGTGTAATCCAGATAAGTGAGCTCAGGATGAACATGAAAACCGTGCACTTCTTCTTTTCTCCGTGTGCTCTATTCATTTACGTGTTTGTCTTTGTGACAGGTGTTTAATGACCATTTTTTTCTGGTGCAAATGGACGATCTGGGAGACGAGGCACAGAAAGACGGAGGCAGGCGCTCTTTCCTATGTCACAGAGACAGTCCAGGAATCTTCCCTACGCAGTGGAGTCTGAAGAACGGAGTCAAGCTCAGTCCTCCTCCAGGTCTGTACATTTGCCTGTTTTCTTTTAATGTCATGTACAGTAGGACAGTTTAATAACACAAATGTCTTAACAATTTATTATTAAAAGGACAGAAAGGAGGTCCACCCTTTTCTTTCAGAACAGCTTCTTTTCTTGGAATGCTGTCTTACAAGTCCTGAACTGTCTGTAAGGGAAAATTGCATCATTCTTCTCAAGCAGGAAAACATTGCCATCTTGCTGTCCGCGAAACACTGGTTTTGTGGTAATGCGCTCACATGAGAGAGCAGTGTCTTTACTGTAGGATGCTCTCTGTCCTAAAAAATGGCTTCATTCACTGGCTGTTATACTGCCCAGCAGAGCAGTCATTAGACCTAATGGCTGGCGTGGGACGGCTGGCCATGTCATTTTGGATCCTTCCCCATTTTAACAGCTGGAAACAGACACTGAGGCTTCGGCCAAACATAAACCCGTCTGGGTGGGAAATCCATTATTGCGATTCATCCTTTATTTTGATCTGGTTTCCAGGTGATTTCTTGACACCGGCTTGTGTTGATATGCTGTGTTCTTAGTTTGGGAGATACTGTTTGACCTTTTTAAACCTTTGTTGCTGTGAGCATTCACATATCAAAGTGTTTATTGTCAGATCTCTTTAACGCCTCACATGCTGCTAATTGCCAATCAACATATTGATAAGTTCATCTTTTTCAGTTGCCATTGGCACTCTGTTTGTGATTTACTTCAAAGTTAAAATCTTGTTTCATCTTGCATTTTCAGTTATTTTCTAATCTATATGTATATTAGGGAGCAAGTCGTGCAATTGACAGTTTCTCAGGTGCTCTTGTTGACGTGTGTGTGTGTGTGTGTGTGTGTGTGTGTAGGGTTCCAAGGTCAGGACTTTGACTGGGCAGACTATCTAAAGCAATGTGAAGCTGAAGCAGCCCCTCAGCAATGCTTCCCTCCTGTGAGTTTCTCATTCTGCATATTTGGGGGAAAAGGCATTACAAAAATACATTAAACTCATTACAAATGTATTAAAAATGTAAATTATATATGTATGTGTATATATATATATAAAGGAGGTGTATATACACACACCTCCTTTATGATTAACATGCTTTACATTTTTTTGAAAATGCTGCATATTTGTCAGGATATTGATATTGTATATTTGAATACAGTGTTCAAAAGAAACTAAAAGTGTAAAGTAACTTTTGATGAAATGAATTCATCTTTGCTGAATAAAAGTATTCATTTCCTTTAAAAAGATGAGAATTTCCTGCAAGACTTTGATCAGTTTTTTTTTTTTATTTCCTTGTAGGACCCTTCTGATCAGTGCATTAAGGAATCTATGATGCTGGAGGCTGTTAACCCACTCTGCCCTGAAAACATTCACGTAGCAACTGTTACCAAGGTCAAGGGTCAACACATGTGGATTCGTTTGGAAGGTGTGATGTCAACACTACTTTTTTTCTGCAGTATGACTACTCTGAATGACCAAAAATAATTATGCAGTGTCTCCTTGAACTGGCTTCAGAGGAGACAAACAAAGCAGAGACCCTGATTAAAAATAGCAAGACCACTAATGGACTAATATAAGACTGGGCTTACCCCCTTATAGACATTACAGAAGGTCAGTAGACATGAGCATACGTCTTATTTATCTCTCCCTTTCTCTATGTTCAGGTCTGAAGCAAGCCATCCCAGAGATCATAGTTCATACAGACTCCATGGATATTTTTCCAGTGAGTTGGTGTGAGACCAATGGCTATCCTCTTCAGCACCCCTGCAAGCCCAGAGGTCAGTTTTACAGCCAAGGTGCTATGCATACAAAGTACTTCTTAAATTAATATTTATATCTAATGTTCCCTAGTGAAAAGTAAAGAAAACATGTAGTTCTTGAAATGTGCTAAATTGGAACAGTTAATTATATACTTAATGAACCATTGCAATTACACTTGCATTTGAAGACAGAATAATATTATAATATATACATGTTATTATTTCATAATCATACAATCCTCATCATTAGTGACATTAAAACACATTTTAGGCTTAATATTAAAACATGTGCATTGTGTACACGTAGTACACCAAATAAAGTAAAATTATAATTTTATATCAATAAGTATGAGTGATATGTCATTAAATATGCTAATAGGTTTTAACTATACTTAGTATGAAATCACTTTCTTTCTTTTTTTTTTAAACTAGGGTTGGCTTTTTGAGAGACTTACGTTCATATTTTAAATGTTCTTTGCAGTGGGAAAACAGAGAAAGGTTGCAGTTGTTCAACCAGAGAAACAGTAAGAAAGACACAAAAGTGTTTGAATTGAATCAAGTACTTTTGATTATGGGAAAAACACTGATTTATCCCTCTCATCACAGACGCGTACCATCCAAAGACTCCTCCCCTGATACTACCAAACAACAGATTAACAGCAGTCAGACCGAGATGGGTAAGTGCTAGATACACATCTAAACATTTCTTCATGTGCATTCAAATCGGTTGTTTACACACTATTAAAAGCTCAGTGGTCTCTAACTAGGTACTATTTTAATCTTGTCTGTATCTCCAACAGGCCAAGCGAATGGCAAGTACTGTTGCCCCAAGATCTATTTTAACCATCGCTGCTTTTCAGGGCCCTACCTCAATAAGGGCCGTATTGCAGAGCTGCCGCAGTGTGTGGGACCTGGGAACTGTGTCCTGGTGCTGAAGGAGGTCAGCCATAACACTCTGCTGATTTGCAGTACTATTTCTTTTTAAATTAAAAAATGTAATGACTGAACGTTAACAATAGTACTTAAAACCTCATATCGTGCTGTATAAAACTCAAATGGAAACGTGCAAAAATTTATAATGGAGTTTTAGAGGAATCAAATGTGTCTGAACCTAGATAATAACAGGAAGATGAACATCATATTAGAATGATTTCTGAAGGATCATGTGAGACTAAATACTGCTGAAAATATTGCTTGGCATCACAGAAATAAATTGCACTCTTAAAATAGAAAAGAGTTTTAAATTGAACTACAATTTCACAATATTAATGATTTTTCAACCAAATAAATTCATCCTTGATAAGCATAAGAGACTTTTTTTTTTTCAAAAGCACTACAAAAAATGTAATGCATTTATAGTAATACATAATAATAAAAGCAGTAATTGTAACATCTTTATATGTGGAAAAAAACGAGTTAAACAATAGCCTAGATGTTTGTTTACTGTAATAGACAAATGTGTCGTCAACTAACTGCATAATTTGTATAAATTCACCTCTGATAACGGCTCAATCTTAACTGTGTTGAATTATTAATTTTCTGTAAATCTCCTTTGAAACAATATGCATTAATCTGTATTTTGTGATAGCTTTAAACATACCTCAGAATGTGGAGTTGCACTGTTCTGTTTTGACTGTTGGTAATGCTTACCTATTGACCTGTGGGCTGTCCAGGTGCTGACGCTGCTGATAAATTCTGCCTATAAGCCCAGTCGAGTTCTGAGAGAGCTACAGCTGGACCAGGAAGGCCGCTGGCAGGGTCATGGAGAGACACTTAAAGCAAAGTGAGTATATGCTGCTCTTAACATTTTTCTACAAACGTGAGGAGGAACAAACGAGGTACCTGTAGAAGGTCGCTTATTTTTGTTTTTCATTGTTTATAATAATGAACAAAAATAGATTGCTTTCAGTTTTCTGACCAGTCTTTGTGTTATACAGGTACAAAGGGAAGAGTTACAGAGCGACAGTAGAGATTGTTCGGACTGCAGACCAGGTGGCTGAATTCTGTCGGAAAACCTGCATTAAGCTAGAGTGCTGTCCCAACTTGTTCGGCCCACGAATGGTGCTGGAGCGCTGCTCAGAGAACTGTTCTGTGCTTACCAAAACCAAATACAGTGAGCATCTTTTCTCTATTTTGCCAGTATGAATACACACACACACACACACACACACACACACACACATATATATATATATATATATATATATGTAAAACTAACAGTACCTGTTTCATAGCATATTACTATGGGAAGAAAAAGAGCAGGCGTGTGGGCCGACCTCCTGGCGGACACTCTAACTTAGAGGGAGGAGTAAAGAGACGAGGCAGGAGGAGGAAGAGGAGGAAGCAGCTCTTTGTCCACAAAAAGAGACGTTCTTCTGCTTCAGTTGATAACACTCCAGCAGGTTCCCCTCAGGTAACAAAAGCAATACTGTGAAAATGCTTCCATTTTGCATTTTTCTAATTCAAAACAAAAGCTTCTCATCATATACATAAGCATAAGTAAAAAGGTAAGACATTAAGAAAATAACATTATTTATATATGTATATATGTATTGCATTATGAGTGTTCAATTTTGCTTTATCTTACATCATAATGCTTTACATTTAGATAATTTTTAGGTTTAAATAGATTCTTGAACCAATTTTCAGGTGTTTGGACTATACTAAATACGAAATATGTTCAGAGTAACTTTTTAACAAGAACCATCTTCCTCCATCTGTTTTAATGTGGTCATTAGAATGTGAAATGCACAATCTGGTGAAACATTTGCAGTCAGAGTAAATGCCATTGCCATTTAGTTTCAGCCCATGAGCTGAATTCAGATGCGTCTACCATCAAAATGAACATCTTGGCCATTTATATAAAATCAATGTAAGTTAAACCAGAATGAGCATTAAACTGGATATACAAATCTACTGATGTCACTGTTTGGTGTTACAGGGCAGTGGTGATGAAGAAGATCTGGATGAGGATGACTCTCTAAGTGAAGACACAGGCTCTGAATTGCAAGACGAGCTAATGGATGACTCCGAATATTCAGAGAAGAAGTCACAGCCCCCCACCCCATCCCCGTCCCCTCCAGAAACCCCCCGTCCCACACGCAGACGGCGCAAAGCTCGCTCACCATCCTGCTCAGATGATGAGAACAGGCCTCCTTCACCCAAGGTAACTTCTGGAACTATTAGACAATATTAATAATATTTAATATTAATTTACAACATTGATTTTAAACCGTAGGGCTGGCGCCTACTTGCTAAAAAAAACAGCCAAAAATGATTCAAAATAAGACTAAGTAGATAAAATGATTAAAGATCAAGATGTAAGCTTACATCTTTGTTATTTTTACTGGTTTCTGTGGAAAAATGGGAAAACAGCTTTCAGCATAAAAACTACAAATATCGGGCCCTTTAAATATTGTTTTTGAGTGGCCCTGAAGTGACAAAGGTTGGAAAATGCTACAATTTATGAATAGAACTCAATAACTAGGTTTTTGTGCATGGTAACACACAATGCAGTACTGACTCTTTTACTGTCTCTTCTGAAGAGTCCACGTACCGAAGTTCCTCCAAAGCTCTGTTTGGACAGCAGTCCACTGGAATGGAGTGTCACAGACGTTGTCCGTTTCATCAGGACCACCGATTGTGCTCCGTTGGCACGCATCTTTATGGATCAAGTAATGAACATTTGAGTCTTTCAATGTTTTAATTGACAAAAAAAGTTGTCTTAGTCAAAGAAAAAATGTTCTCCAGCAAATATTTTTCGTCCTTTTCTTCGTTGATGACATTACCTTGGCTCACATGCTTATGACTGGTGATTTAGGGTCATCTTTTTCATTTTACCTTGCAGGAAATTGACGGACAAGCGCTGCTTCTGTTGAACCTTCCCACTGTCCAAGAATGTATGGACCTGAAGCTCGGCCCCGCCATCAAGCTGTGCCATCACATTGAGCGGGTCAAGCTAGCATTTTACCAACAGTTTGCCAGCTGAGGTTGACATTCTGTAGAGAAGAGCGGGGCATTTGACATTTTGGGTGACGTTCCTAATGTTTGTGATCTTCCTTGTGCTCTATGGATCATAGAACCTTTAAAATCACTTAGC
Organism: Puntigrus tetrazona; assembly: GCF_018831695.1. Taxonomy (NCBI): domain Eukaryota; kingdom Metazoa; phylum Chordata; class Actinopteri; order Cypriniformes; family Cyprinidae; genus Puntigrus; species Puntigrus tetrazona. Next base: position 18,155,233 of record NC_056709.1, on the reverse strand, counting down.
GCTTTAGACGCCTCCTGTACCATTAGATACTGCTGGAGGGGTGTTTTTCAACAGGGTGAATCTGGTACTTGTACAGCTGGGCTCCATCTCAATTTAAGCCTGGACTGCTGTTAAGTTTGTGATCTTTTTTTTTTTTTTTTTTTTTTTTTTTTTAAGATTAGTTCAGCTCAGGGTATGGTTAGACCTGAGTCAGAGGAACTAGTCCGTTCAGTGTCTGCAACAAGCAAAGCTCTTGTTTCTGAAACCTTTATTAACTGTAGAGCGGATGACAATGCAATTACCTTAAGCACAAAAACCAATTGCCCATGTACTGTAAGTGGTATGCAAACGTGTACATACAGGAGCGTGAATGTAAATACTGTACATAAGCAGATGTTAATTTTAGTGGGACTGATTTAATGCTCCCATTTCGGTTTGGTTTTTCTATAAAAAAAAGCTTGGGAATTACACTGTAACACAACAGTGTAAAAGATGAGGCCATTGTGGTTTCTGTAAATACTAATAATCATTTGCTCATGCTAATGATGCATTATTAAATAAAAGTGCAGAGTAATAAAAAAATGACGAGGTGTTATGGTTAAGACATAAGCACACAAAAGATTTCAGGTTATGTCAGTGACTGTGATGGGGATAATATTCATAATGGCTAATCCAGGGTTTATCAACAACACCAAACTGAAGGGTCTTGTACTCTTACAAATGTGTCTGCTTGTAAAAGTAATATTTTAACATTTAAGTAGAATGCAGCATCTGTATTTAAATGCATATCCTGCATTAAATAATTTCAGGGGCCTCTATGTTGTAACAGTCTAATTAACCGGTTTTGGTCTTGGAATCGCAAAGCTATGACCCCCGCTCAACCAGATAGCATCATTCGATTTGTTATCTTTGTATTTGAATTGATAATGAGATATGCAACAGTCCCCCTTTTCTTGATTTAGCAGTCTATTTCCCTTAATCCTTCTTTAAGCATTTTGTGCTGAAATGGTGAAAGATGGTTTTGAAACCTCGTCTTGCCACATTCTCTTTTGTTCATTTGCTGGTTTTCATCAGTTTGATTAAAAGTTGTTGAAATAATATTGGTTTACTTTTAATTATATGTTGGTGGAAACTGTTATTTAAAAGAAAAATAAAATGAACAGAATCTTGCCTGTGGTTTCTTTTTTTCTGGAGAGAAATGAAAGTGATTGGGGCTCTAATAGTTTGTTGTTTTTTAATAAGTTTATTTATTCGGAATATACATTTATAGACCATAGATATTTATGTTTTAAGTAGATGTTTCTGCATTCTAATTATATGGTGTCCTCTGTGCACACAACAAGAGTTTTCTAAAGAAGACTTATATGAAACATATTGTAGCAATAATTGTGAAATATTATAATTTAGAATAATTGTTTAATATATTTTTAATTTTTATTTATATGATGGCAAACCAGACCTTTTTAGCAGCGTTAACTCCAGTCTTGATCCTTTTGTTGTATTTGATGCTCAGGAAATCTTTCTTATTAGTTAAGTTTTCACAATTCTTTGATTAACACAAAGTGCTAAACAACAGCATTTATTTGAAATAAAAATATTTTGGTCAATTCAATGAATCCATGTTAAATCAAAGCTGCAGTTTCCTCCACGGTATAGAATTGATTTAAAATAGTGTATAAAAATATACAATTATTAATTGTAACAATTTTATACTCCCCACCATCACTTTTAATTTAAAAATAAATTACATACAGTTGTGTTATACATACATATACACACACACAAACACACACACACATATATATATATATATATATATATATATATATATATATATATATATATATATATATATATATATGTGTGTGTGTGTGTGTGTGTGTGTGTGTGTGTGTTTTGGTTTTGGATAAGGAAAATTATTAAATGAGTTTCCAATTTACAATACAGATGATTTTTTTACTGCTCAGTAAGTAAATTTTAAGATTTATTATAATTTCATGTATTGCACCTGCTACGACCAGCGATTTTCTTAGAACTATATATCCCATCATGCTTTAGTACGACGTGACATATTGATGACGCAATAGATCGTCGCATAAATGAGTGTAAACGGCACCTGAATACGTTGGAAAAGGAAGTGCACTGCCTTTACGGATAACATTTCTCTTTACCAGATACGTATGTGACTAGTTTTGGCGCCGACCTTATTGAATATGAGCGATTGAGAACATCAACTCTTTTCTTGAAAGCGGCGGTGGCGGGTTTTTCCTCAGCTGGTTTGCTAGCAGGAGCGCCTGACCGGACTCTCGCTATGAAACAGCAGTACTACGAAATCCGCCTCGTATTATTTGCCTTTCAAACGCGTTATAACGGGAAGTGAAATTATGAAGACCTTATTTAGTGACTTAATTTAACCGTAACCGTGCACCCGCTTTAATTTAACTGTAAAAGCCACAGTGTTTTATTCTAGCGGCTAATTGCACGCGCTGTATAATAATATAACCGATAAATGTCTCCATGACAACGTGTGTGTTGTAGTATTGAGAACATCGACCGCAAACTACCGTTTCACATCTATAGCATGTTTACTCGATGCTGAAGGAGATGTTTATCCAGCACAGCCTGCTGACAGACATTAGGTAGCTCACAACTGGATGGCGACGCATCGAGGTCCAGTATGAAACACGATACATCTGCGCTTCAGTAACCGCGACTGGAGGCTCATTGGAGAGCCTTCATTATGTACCATAGCTGTGTCATCGTCCTGTCGATCATCTCCACCTCTCGAAACTGATCTTTTCTGGGTTTTGTGTAAACACTCGTGAACCACAAAGTGTGGCGCAATGGCGGGTGTTGGGGTCAGCGTGCTGTCGCGGGGTCAGCTGCCGTCTGCATCCTCTAACTCCTCGCCCACTGATCCTGGTAACCGGGGCTGCTCATATGAGGACTTCGTGGACTCCTTTGGCATCTTCCTGCAAGGCCTGCTGGGAGTGGTGGCCTTCAGCACCCTTATGTGTAAGTACAGAGTAACTGTTTTCATTAAAGCAGTAGATAATCTAAACATTTTTTAAAGTATTCACCCTCAAGCCATCTGAGATTTATTTCTGGACCGACACAGATTTGGAGAACTTTGGCACTCTATTAATTGCTAACCAAATTTTCTGGAATGAATGGGTGCAATCAGAGTCCCAAGAGCAGATAAAACATCACAATAATCCACACCACTCCAGTCCATCAGTATCCATTGTGTGAAGAAAAAAGCTGCATGCTTGTAATATTCAAATCCATCATGAAAAAAAATATTGCAATGTTTTGTTTTCTTTATTAGCTGTTTGGAGTCTCATTATGAAGGCACCCATCCAGTCATTTAGTCCGCTTAAACGAGTCCCTTCAAACTCACATTCCTCTGCCTCCACTTCAGAGAACAACAGCCACATCTCAAAATCTATTAAACAACAATGCACTGGACCAAGTTGCATTAAAAAAAATTTAAATAAATAAACCCAGACATATGGCCAAACAGATCTGCCCGTGCTTCGTTTTGTTTGTTTTTTTGTAACATTAAATGAACTCGATCAATTCAGGTTGATTCAAGTGTATGGTTGAAGACTTAAGGGTTTGGTCCTAGAAGCGCACAGGTCAAAGCATGTTTCTAAATCGTGCAGTGCTGCACTTGCATGTTGCACAGTCAACCTGACAGTACGTTAATTAAAGACTGTGAGCAATTTTAAAGGGTACATATTGTTGGCTCTTTGGTTTTTGCTCGGCTACGCCTTCACAGATCTACTTGTTTTGGTCATATACAGATCCCTGGTCTTTGGGCATGTGTGTACTTGCATACGCTGAAAACGTTGGTTTACTTCATTCGCTAATAACTAATAGATAATTTAAGAGCTAACTTGTAAGAATGAAATATGATAATGAAAGAGAACTTGTCACAAACACTTGTTTGTTGAAGATCGATCTTTACTAATTGTCATTGTTTTTGACACCTCGAGTAACCCAGAGATCACCTGATTTTTACTCAATAGATTAAAAAAAAAAAAAAAAACAAGAGTCCAATAAAACAGGGCAATCCAGAGGAATATATGAGATGTGTGAAATTGTATGTTACATGCGGTTTTGTGAGCTGTAATTGTAAAGAGCAAGTGATTGTGTTGAGGGGACACAGTTAATAGCTGTACACAAACAAACAGCCATTGTGTGAAACAGGCTGCTCTTTATTTGTGTGAACCATTGGGTCACGTTTGGAACGTTTGGAAACTAGCGCTAGTGGTTTCCACAGCCTAAAAAGCAGCAGTTCTTCTTCTTTTGAAACAACACTGCCAGGATTTGTTTTTGTTATCGTCTTTATTACTGTCTTCTCCTATGCAGTTTACAAAAAATATATATTGTATAATTTTTTGTTATTTTTTTAATTAAAAGAATGGAAATAAAAATAAAACATTAGCCGAAGTAGTTCATTATTTTTCTTAAGGGAAAAATTGGTTTGCTACAGTATTGTACTTTGTTTTTACATGTGAATGCAGAAAACTATTCAAACCTTTTGAAGCAGTTCCTCATTCAGTTGTTCCCCTTTTGAAATGTCAATCTCATGTATCGTTTATTGACCTCTGCGTTTTCATAGCCCTGTATCTGATAGAGCCAGGAAAGAGTTTTTAGCATCAGTAGCACTATCCCCATGTGGCAGACATTATTGATCACCCCATTTTTCCTGCTTCCAGTATGAAAGCTTGTGTTTCCTCTCTACAGTGAAACGCTTCAGGGAGCCCAAGCACGAACGGAGGCCATGGAGAATCTGGTAAACGGCCTTTTTGCGTCTTTATCAAGCACTAGATACTTAAACACACACATGCACGGTCAATGCTGCACTGACCTGTGGTCTGTCTAGCGGCCCTCTGTAGCCCCGTTCCCCTCGTTATTTAACGGCGAATTCTAACCAGGTCTCCTCCCTCTCACCGCCCCTCCCCCCCCTCCTCCCCTTCACCTCTCTCAGGTTTCTGGACACCTCCAAACAGGCCATAGGGATGCTGTTCATTCACTTTGCAAATGTCTACCTGTCTGCCCTCACAGAGGAGGACCCATGTTCACTGTGAGTCTGTGTGCGCATTGTCGTTTTCAATGTTTCCCCCACACATCGTTGTACTTCCAGCAGTGTTTTATGTCTGTGGTTTTTACATATGTTATCAGCTGTGCTCAGCGACCAACTCCCTCTGTTGTTTTCCGCAGATACCTGATCAACTTCCTTTTGGATGCGACGCTGGGCATGCTGGTGATCTACGGCGGCGTGAAGGCCATTAGTGCTGTAGTTGAATGGAGACAGTGGGATTCGCTGCGTTTTGGAGAGTATGGTATGAGCTTTAATATCAATTGTTAGGAGTAAATTGACAGTCTTGTGGGAACCGCGAGTTAATCATGGACTAGACACTTCCCCTGAGCTTCTTTATGTGAATGTGGCCTCATATAAAGAGGGCAGTTCTCATGAATGGGAAATTGAATCAGCCCTTTCATTCCTTACCATTGTTCAATTTGTGTTCACTGAATTAAGTTCATTTGAAATTAGGATAGAAATCTTGTTCTTCACGGACTATAAATGCTTGTCTGAAACTAAACAATAAGTCTAGTCGATGATTTAACTGCTTTTATATAAAGGTTCCCTCCAAAAGAAAACTAGTCAGACCATCTTTCAAGGCGCTGTAATGCAATTGTTAATTTAGATGAAATTAACTTAAAATTGGTTGACACCTAGTTAACACCAGTTTCTTGTTTCGGTTAACCACTGAACTGCACACACAGCGTTGTGGGGTCTCAGTGGCACATTTATGATGATTGATTGAACAGGAAATTTTTAAGCTTTTTTTTCCAAATAATAAGAATTTTAATTTAATTTTAATTGTTAATTTACATGACTTTCCAGTTTTAGTAATCCTGGTTCTCCAAAAATTAATGAATTAAATGTTTTCATACTTATTTTTTTTCTTATTTTAAAGTCATCTTGGGGAGATTTGCTGGGTTTTCCTGGTTTAAAACCACTGTTTTAAAGTCCTGTCTTTCTAATGTTTGCACACAGGTGAGCCGGTTCAGTGCAGTGCCTGGGTGGGTCAGTGTGCTCTCTACATTGTCATCATGATGTTTGAGAAGGTCATGATCATGTTAGTCCTCCTCCTCCCACAGTGGAAGAAGGTCAGTCAGGTATCCAAATACTAATGGATGTTTGTGGTTCATATTCTGAACTAACAGATATGTTTGGAGAAAATGTATCATTATGTAACTCCTTCACTAACATTCATTTCAGGAAATCCCAACCGAAAATTAAAACGGTTGTTAAATTATTGTGGTTTTGATTATTTTGTTTATGATGTATTTGACTGTTGTTTGTGTTGGACAGCTGGCTACACTCAACCCCATTACAAACCCTCATCTGGAGCTAGCTATCGTCATGGTAATCGTCCCATTTTTTGTGAATGTAAGTTTATATATCCTTACCATTCAGACATTTGGGGTTAGTAATGTTTTTTCTCTTATGCTTAAGGATGCATTTATTTGAACAAATATACAGTAAAACTTACTTGGTTTTAAAATAACTTTTCTATGTTTTAATAAAGTATGCAATGTAATTTATTCATATGCTAAACATTTTGAATAGCCATTACTCTAGACTTTGTAACACAATCCTTAAAATCATTCTAAAATACAGATGTTGAAAATTGTGCTTTTTGTGTGTAAACCATAAAATATTTCAGGATTTTTTGATGGATTAAGTAAAAAAAAAAATTTAAAATATAAATCTTTTACAACATTATAAATTATAACATTTACCATTACTTTTGATCAATTTAATGCATTCTTGCATCTCTTACTGACCTCAAACTTTAAAATGATAGTTGCATTGATTTGATTTTCAATTGATTAAATGCTTATTTTTGCATTGTATTTGTTGATTTGTATATAGTTTTGTTGTATTTGTACTTAAATACAAAGGAAGGAAAATACAAATATTTATATAGAAAAATGTGGCTTATGCTCTAAATCTTTTGTATAAATCTATATGACAGATGGTTTTGTCATTGTTGCAACACATCTCTTTGTCTGAATGTTCGCCTGTTTGTGTGTGTATATCCAGGCTTTGATGTTCTGGGTGGTAGATAACTTCCTAATGAAGAAGGGCAGAACAAAAGCCAAATTGGAGGAGAGGGAAGCAGAAGATGATCCTCGTGGCAGTAGCAAAGTACGCTATAGACGAGCACTGTCACATGATGACTCTGAATCAGAAGTAAGTTACTCTTACAGAGTATGATTAGTCCTATGGCTGATAAATTTTTTAATTGAACTCTAAGCAGATATTTGTGCAAAGCCAGCTACTCAGCCTTCCTGCCTGCATCTATCTCTTCAATAATTATGTGCATTTTGTATATATCAGATCATTTTTAGAACTTCTGTATGATTTCTTGGCACAATAACTCTTGGGGGTCCAAAACATGTTAGAACACACAACCTAAAAGGCTTAGCAGAGTGCACTACTTAGTTGATGCACATTCATCAGGCTGCTGCGGAGAACTTTAAGTGTGATGAGTACACAAAAGCATTGCTTAATATGTTGACCAGATTAGCATGCTAAAATGATTTACTAACGTAGTTTATGGTTAACATAAGAGTCATGTTGGAAAGTGTGTGTTAACAAATTGGCATACCAAGATAAATAACGAGTCGGCATACACAGGTACGGGCAATTATAAAGATGTATGTCTTGGGAATGATAGTCAATCCAGTCATTTCTGTGCGGCTTGGTCCAAAGGTGGACAAAAATTGTAGGAGGAGTCATGAAAAATTAGATACGGTCATAATTGGGAAAAACGAAGAAATGTATTAAGACCAAATAAAAATTAAGTGTCAGGAGTTAAGCGTTTTTGCAAACATCTTTGTATCTCTCGAACACTTAAGTTGTACTTTGTTCAGACTTCATGGGTACCACCAGGACATGCTGTCAATGATCCTGACCAATTTTCTTTGAATTACAAAGATGATTGACTCAATGAATCATGATTGCTGGCAAAGGTTGGGAACAGTGCCATCTCAGTCTACCAAGTTTAGTTTGAATCAATTTTGGGTTAGTGTTAAGTCTGTGCCACCATAACTTTTGAACAAAATATAAACATTTTGTCCAGTCATTTCTTTGTGGCTTAGTCCAAAGACCTTCGAGACAATTTTCGTATCAGTTGGGCAAAGGAGTAATGAACAGCCACTACTGTTATGGGTGGAATGTGAGAAGATTGAGGAGATGAACTAAGCTTAATTTTTCTGGAACAGGGGTGCCGATCCTGCTCCTGGTGATTGATATTTGATCGCCAGGAGCAGGGTTTGGGCACCCCTGTTCTAGATCAAAGGTACAAAATTCACAAGCTTTATAAAAGTGAGTTTTTAAACCAGTGAGTTGATCCTAATGACTCAAAATTTGGTCAAATCACTATTCATTACCATCAGTTTCCTCACTTTCCCATATTCCGTTCATACAGCTGCAGTAGACTTCTATTCAGGAAGAAGAATTAGAAAAAAAAACGCTTGTAATGTTAACTTTTTATTAGAAATTAAATTATTTGCTTGTTTACTCCACAGAATAAAATGTAACTGATGACATAAATAACATTTAATGGTTTAAGGAATGTATAAAACGCTTATCAAAATCATTAACAAGGTCTAAAACAGACTTGCTTTGACAAGACACTCTTGCTGCTCCTTAAACATCTTTAAATGGCAGAATTCATATTTTGGCCTTTTATTTGACTTAGTGTTAAATTCAAAATCATCTGTTCAACCCAAGTCTTAGATGAGACATCCTCTTTCCCCCCCCACCTAATACATCTGCATGACTATTACGTTCATGACAGCTCTTTAATCTATCCCAACACTTCAGACACTTCAGACCTGAAGTAACCATGATAAGTGATCTTACAATCTAACAAAGCAGGTATGCCTTAAAGAAAGGGCTGCACAGACTGTTCTGATTAACCAAATAGCCAGAAAAGAACTCTGGGCATACTTATTTTTCAGTGGAAGACATTGTTTATGATGAATAGAACACATTAGTGTATGGTCTGCTAACATGCTACTAACAATTTTGTATTTCTATTATGTTTGACCAAATAACATCTCCTAAATACATTTATATCCTGTGCTAGTGCTAGATTTGAGACAAGGCAAGTCATGTCATTTGAGGAGGGAACTTGACATTGAGTACAGTCATTTCGAGTGTAGCATTTCCAATCCACACGCTTTCTTGTTGACTTGTCAGATGTTTTAGCCAAGTGATTATTGTCCATATTTCTCACTTGAAAAAGGATGAGCAGCTCAGTCAAAATGAAATGGAGAATATTACCTACTTATTCAGGTTTGCAAGGTGCATTCCATTAGGGTGACATTTTCAGTATCATTGTTTTGTTTTAAGATGATTAGTTGAACACCGACTTTCTCTTTGCCTTCTTCCTCCTGTGCTGGTCAGATTCTGTTCTCTGCAGATGATGAAATGGAAGATTCAGATGGTGACGACGATGTACGAAGACTCACAGGGCTCAAGCCTGTTAAGAAAAAGAAGCATCGTCTTGGTATTCCAGTGTGAATTCAAATCAATTTAGACTTGTGGTCTCTCTCATTCTCATGACCCCAGCTCATTTACCTGAACATGGAGCAGAAAGTGAGGGGCATGAAGACTAACTCAACCTATGATTTGTGGGGGACCCATGCTCCAGTAGACATAAGATAAGCCTCTGGACATCATTAGAATGACTTTTGCTACCCTGTGTCAAAGGGTAGAAAATAATATTGTCCGTCAATTTTTTTTTTTTTTTTTTTGTGCACATTCATAATTCTGCTTTGTCATGATTCTCCAATGGATATACAGCACATTACATCTCCTTGCATCTGTCCAGCCTTTAAACTTAAAGCAAATCAAATAACATACTGGTGTTGTTCCTCTGAAACAAGTACCTTTTAACCATATGCATGAGATTGATCGCACTGACAAGACGAACGTTCAGGGTCACTCGAAGTTGGTTCCATCGTGCGTTTGTGTAGCTGCTGCAGAAAGTTTTGTGCTCGTCAGCTATGAGGAAATTGTGCTGATAAATGTTACAGAATAACACTGGTCAGCAGTGTTATGGGATGGCATTACAATACAGTTGGTACTGTCTGCTTGCAATGTGTATTTTTAACCATTTGGCACAGACGTTCTGAGAAGGTATGTAAACCCATGAATGGCTGTTTCAGACACTGATTGTGATGGCTTGTCTAACTGTTTGGCTTTTCAGAGTATATCTGCCTCAATTCAGTGTCGCTGTATTCTAACATTATTTTCCCTGTATTTATTTGTCGTTTTTGTTGTTCGTGTGGCCTCTTAAAAAGGACAGTTCACCCAAAAAATTTTAATTTAATCAGTAACTCGCCGTCATCTTGTTCCGAATCTGTATGACTTTAATTCTTCTGTAGAACATTAAGAACAATGAGGTCCAAAAAATAAAATCACTGGACCCCACTGACTTACTTTTTATGGGAGGCCGAAGTGTGACAGAAGAACAAAAGGCAAAAGTTTTTGAAAAACCTGATTTAGAGTACACACACTTCATTTTTGGGTGAACCGTCTTTAAACTTTTCCGTTTCCGTTTTGTTATTCATTGCAGGATTAGATGCTGTGGTACGAATGCTTCTGTAACTTCTTGCACAGTTTGGTGTTATGTTGTGGTATCTTTTTATGCTGTATTACCTTCATGTTTTGTATGTTTATAAGCATTCCCTGTTGCCTCTATATACTCAGACACTGTCAAACTCTAAACACTAAACCAGCAGGCCTTTCTTCAACGCTTTCTCATCTACCCTCCACACTTTTCTGCTCTATTGAATATTTGATTTTATTCCAACACTAAAGCACAGATCCTTGGAGAATAATTCATTCTCTGCAAAAATTCTCTTTCAGATTAGTCAATCTGAAGATGGATATAATGTAAAGAGGAAGGTGCCTGTAGGTTTAGAGTTGGAGTGAATGTAATTGGGAGTACAGGACCAGTTGTTATCACTTGTATTGTCAAACTGATATTTAATGGACCAAGTTTGTGGGAGTACTGTTTGCACATGGTATGTGTTTGTGTTTTACAGG